>NW_028318157.1:3689583-3991666 GCF_062004578.1 Staurois parvus
GTGGTCATGCAACGCTGCACCCAAATTAAATTTACATACATTTTTTTCCCACGAATAGAGCTTTCTTTCGGTGGTATTTCATCGCCTCTGTGGTTTTTATTTTTTGCGCTATAAAAAAAGACCTACAATTTTGAGAAAAAAATAATATTTTTTGCTATTAAACCTGCCCAGTAAAAAAAATTTCAAAAATCACATTTCGCCATCAATTTAGGACAAAATGTATTCTGCTACAGGTCTTTGCTAAAAAAAAAATCCCAATACATGTAAATTAATTGATTTACATGAAAGTTACAGCGTTTACAAATGGTGGTAGATACTGGAATTTAGTAAAAACAATTTTTACTAGTAATGGCGGCGATCAGCGACTTATAGCGAGACTGCAGGACTGCGGCAGGCATTCTGGCACTGGAGGGAACTGATTGGTGTCACTGACATCCTCAGTGACACCAGTACAGTGATCAGTGCTAAAAAAAAAAAAAAGCACTGGCACTGTACTAATGGCAGTGGGCAGGAAGGGGTTAACATGAGGGGCGATCACAGGGTTAACTGTGTGCTGGGAGTGTTTTACTAAGGGGTGGTGTCTTTGTGCTTCACTGTAAGAACACTGCTTTGGATGGCTGTGCTGCGGACAGCCTTCCAAAGCAGTGTGCCCGAGCTGACAGGAGAACTGTTAGTAGACAAAACAGTTCTCCTCGCCGTCGGAGATCCTCAGTAATCACCGGGTGCCAGCGAGTAATCACCAGCCGGGACCCAGTGATTGACCACCACGAATGGTGGGGTGGGTAGGTTGCATATATACGTGATTTTGCGCACCCTTGCCACCCTGTAGCAGTATTTCTGCTATAGGGCGGTTGGGAAGCAGTTAATAAACAGATATTTCTTTGGTTTTACCTGAACATATTGTCTGTGTATGATGCTTGAGGACTGGTGTTAGCTGTTGGTCTGTGAAAGGGTTTGGAAAGATCTGGGGTGGGACACTGTGTGGTGGAGGCACCCAGTTGGGGTGCAAAGTGGTCTGTCAAAATTCTAGCTTACACGCAGCTCTGTCCTCTGCACTCTTGCACCTCGTCCTGGCTCAGAGCACTTTCCTGAGACAAGCAATGGCAGGAACAATACAGAGGACAACACATTCCTCCCTCTCAGAGGCAAGACAAATCATACAAGGGGTGAGAGACCCCGACTTTCCCACACTTCTCTAATCTGTAGCAGTGATGTGGTATTATATCTTGGTTGAATCTGGTGCAGATCGCAGCACCAATAATCGTGAGTCTATATTTTAGAACATTTTTAATAAATTCAGGTTGTAACATTATTACATTATTGTTGATAGTTTGTTTTATTTTTAACCGAAGAGAGGAGAAAAGAGAAACGGAAAATTCTGCTAATACACAGTGCGGGAGATTCACTAAAACTGGAGCAGTCAGAATCTGGTGCAGCTGTGCTTGATAGCCAATCAGCTTCTAAGGCTGGCCATACACTACACAATTTTCTGTCCAATTTCTGCCCAATTTCCTTTAGATTTACCTTCAACTATGTAGCACAAGGGCCTGCCTAATTGGATACAACTGAAAGTGTTGTTTAGGTTTGAGCTCTTATTACATGTTTTTTCCTAAATCTAAAGCAAAATTCTCAAGAAAATTGTATAATGTATGTCCAGCCTTACTTCAGCTTTATCAGTTAACCTTTGACAATAAAACCTGGAAGCTGATTGGTTTATTTGCAGAGCGGCACCAGATTTTGCACTCCAGTTATAGTAAATCTCCCCCCATAGTGTCTGACCTGAAACTTTGATTTTACACAGATGTAGGGAGACTCCGCATGTGTTGTATTCACTGTAGGATGGCAAACATTTTATGTTGCATTTGTTTTGGGAAGATTGCTACTAATGTTGCAGCTGGACACATAATTGTTTACACACAAGAGAAAACTGTTTTAACCACTTGCCTTCCAGAGGATTTACCCCCCTTCCTGACCAGGCCATTTTTTTGGGATATGGAGCTGCTTTAACTGACAATTGTGCGGTCATGCAATGCTGCACCCAAATGAAATTTATGTCCTTTCTTCGCTCAAATGGATCTTTCTTTTGGTGGTATTTGATCACCTCTGCGGTTTTTATTTTTTGCGCTATAAACAAAAGAAGACTGACAATTTTGAAAGAAAAACAATATTTTTGACTTTTTGCTATAAAACCTATCCAGTAAAAAAATTTAAAAAATCAAATTTCATCATAAATGTAGGCCAAAATGTATTCTACATGCATTTGCTAAAATCCCAATATGTGTAAATTAATTGGTTTACATGAAAGTTATAGTGTCTACAAATGTCAGTGTATATATACTGAAATTTTTTTTAAACTAGTAATGGCGGCGATCAGCGACTTATAGCGGGACTGCGGCGGGCATTCTGACACTGGAAACCCAGTAACACCAGTACAGTGATCAGTGCTAATAAAAAGCTCTGACACTGGGCAGGAAGGGGTTAACATCTGGTGCGATCAAAGGGTTAACTATATGCTCATTTACTATGTGGCCTGTGTGTGTTTTACTATGTAAGCATGCTGGTTTGTATTGCTCTGTTATTCAAACCAATACAAAGCAGCATGGTGGTGCTGGCAGGGGAGAGATCTGTATTGTTTAGATACAGACCTTTCCCCTGTCAGTGTTCCTTGGGGATCACTGGGTGCCGGGGGGAATCTCCAGCTAGGATCCAGTGATTGACAGCTGTAGTCGCCAATGGCAGTGTGGGTAGGGTGGTGCGCACGCCCCCTGTGCGGAAATGCAAAAGCACGTGTATACATATATATATATAAATAATATGTGATTTTAGGCAGTCCTGTATCAGTAGTTCTGCTATAGGGAGGTCGGGAAGCGGGTAATGAAGATTTGTATGATGGTATATATGTATATGTGTTGGGTTTAGGGGGGTATCATTTTTGTTGCATGTTAAATTGATATGAAATAATATCCTTAGTCTCCAAAAATAATCCATACGCATCCACTACTTAATGGTTCTGTAATCTATTTTTCATGAAATGAGATCCCGAACATTTCTTTAAAGCGGAGTTGCCCCCCCAGCCAAAAAAAAGGGAAAAAGTCAGCAGCTACAAATTCTGTAGCTACTGACTTTTAGTATTAGAGCACCTATCTGACAAAACCAGGTACCTTGTTGAGTTAGAATATGTAAACCAAACATTTCATATTCCTGCTATGTGCCTGCTATATCATGTACTTGTATGAAAAAGTAACCTGTTCTCTTTGTATTGTTTCCTGTGTGTGAAATCCTTGGTGTTCTTGCCAGTCCCTCTAATTTCCTTTTAAAAACTGACCACAGTGGGCAGAAGAACACGCCATGGTCAGTTTTCTAGCTGTGCTGGAAATGATCAGACTTGTCCTGACATCACCCCCACCCCTGCACTGCCTTTCACTGGGAAGATCAGTATGCTGCTCTTTCTCCTTCCCCAGCATTTATGCAGCAATGAACAGGGAATGTGAAAAAAAACCAAAACATTACATACATTTTTATACACTTTGTTTTCCCTTTTTTATATCTATACACAATGTTTTGCCTTTCATTTCTATTTTAAACAGAATAGGTTGTTTTACAAGGTGAGAGTTTACTAGAAGAGACATTTCTTTTTTTTGAACTAGAATTTAGTGTCATTTTAAAGAATTTAGTGTCATTTTAACCCCTTCATGCCATTTCCTCCCATCTCTTTAAGGGGTTTCTGACGCTGGGAGGCGGTGTTTAGGGTCATGTGACCGCCATGATTGGCTGTTACGGCAGTCACTTAATTGTAAAGGTCCCAATCGCAAGGAGAGATTGGGACCTTTCTGAGGGACACCGACACGTGCTGGGAGCATGCAGGGGTGCGCTCTCAGCACAAGTTTGTTTGCAAATGGTACGCAAATATGTGGCCGCTTGGCATCAAGGCCCGGCTGCCACATATTTGCATACCATTTGCATACCATCGGCGTGAAGCGGTTAAGGAACAGGATTTTTTTTTTTTTTTTTATGTTTTGCGCTTTATATTGGAGAGGTTGAGTCAAGTTTTTCTTTATTTTATCTTTTCATTTTTGCGTACATTTGGGTGATATTATACGTCACAAAGTAGCGTTCAAAAGTTATGAAGATAGAGGAACAGTGTGGATTATTGTGAACATTCAAAGATATTCATTATTTATTTATTTCAGGTACTTATATAGTGCTGTCAATTTACGCAGCGCTATACATATATATATTGAACATTCACATCAGTCCCTAACCCTCAAGGAGCGTACAATCTAAGGTCCCTAACTTACATTCATACATACACATATTAGGGCCAATTTAGACAGGATCCAATTAACCTACCAGCATGTCTTTGGAGTGTGGGAGGAAACCGGAGTACCTGGAGGAAACCCACGCAAGCACAGGGAGAACATGCAAACTCCATGCAGGAGGCGCCATGGTTGGGAATTGAACCCATGACCCATTTGCTGCAAGGCCGACATGCTAACCACTAAGCCACTGTGCTGCCCACTCATTTTTGCGCTTGTTTATGATTACCGTATCACAAAATATTGAAAGGGGTGCATTTGATCTTTTCCCCGTCACAGCCGACACATGGGGGTGTTTTTATTTTCATTGTAAGACGGGTGGGTGGTTCATGTTTGGAGTACAGGCTGGCATGTGTTGTGTCTACAGAGATGCAGAAACAGTAGGGTTCTAGTGGAGCTTGGCAGACATGAAAAGACGGCGTGCCAGATTCGCTCTGCCATATTTTTTGCAATACAAATCTGACTCATTTGTACTAAATACCTCTCTGTCAGAGAACACATTTCTTTGCTGCCTTTACAATGCCAGTGATACCACTAAACTACCCTGAAAGACCTGGTTGTAAACATTGGTCAAATAACTGCTTTTCAAACTGCAGCACTTTGTAGTATTTTTCAGCTTTATATGCAGTATACACTTTTAGGAATAATGGGGTTGATTCAGTGTAGCATTTTTGATATGATTGTGGGTGTGCGGATATAGTCGGAAGCTGTGTGCCAAATTCATGAAACCCATGTGACATTTTCATTGTTTGTGTGTGCACCTCTGCACTCCAAAAAACTGGGAAAGCAGCACACTCAAAGGTGTCAGAATACATGAACACCATACATCTTCATGTTATACAAGGTAGTATGTAAACATTCTTCTCAGACTAATTTTGTAACACGCCAACAGATGGCAGCACAAGGCTGCAGGCACAGTCACATGGAGCATCGACCTTCATAAGTCAGTGTGGCAAAATACATAGTCCTATGTACATCAGGAGCTCTGCAACTGGTACAATTTTGACCACATGCATTACCACGTCTATTTCATCATGGACTTCAGAATCATCAGATTTTACCAGCTCCATTTTTTGGGAAAAATTATATAAACCTTACCCTGCCCTTTCTCATCCTAACTATTTAACACACACACACACACACACACACACTTTTTAAAAAGTTTTGTACATTCACATCAGTCATTAATCCACAAGGGGCATACAATCTAAGGTAAACTGCCCTAGGGTAAGAGTCTGCCATCATTACCTCTGTCTGCGCAGTCTCAGTGTTGTAGAAAGAAGGAAGTCTTTGCTTTCCTTTATGTGTACCCATGTATTTTCATGTGTCTTGCTGAAAATGAAACTGCTTTTTGTAGGGGATGTCAATAACTGGATTTCCAGCTCTGTACAGAACATCTGGGAAAAGCCATCAAGTTATATGTGCTTTTCTGGGGGAGTGTCATTTTTCTTAAAATGATAAAATTGTATTGTTAATAGCAGAAGAGATCATCTCATAGAGTAAATCAGTAAAAAGAAAATAAGCAATTAGCACAAAGTACAGGCATATTTCTCTGATTTCCAGGCAGTGCTGAGCTGAAAAGATATTTCGATTGGGTAAAAGGTTAGCACTTCTGCCTGGCAGTACTAGGGTTGTTGGTTTGAATCCCAACCATGGCTCCCTGCCTGGAGTTTGCATGTTCTCCTTGTGCTTGTGTGGGTTTCCTCTATGTACTCTGGTTTCCTCCCACACTCCAAAGACATGCTGGTAGGTTAATTGGTTCCTGTGTAAATTGACCCTAGTATGTGTATGTATGAATGTAAGTTAGGGACCTTAGATTGTACGCCCCTTGAGAGTTAGGGAATGATGTGAATATAAAATCTGTATGTAAAGCGCTGCGTAAATTGACGGCGCTAAACAAGTACCTGTAATAAATAAATAATAAAAGGTTGCCTGCCTTATCCTGCTTCTGCACTTTGCTGTTGGCTAGCTCATATAATGTGGTGGGCTGATAAGAATGTAGCTTGTGTCTTTGAACACCAGTAAATACAATAGGGTTGATTTACTAAAACTGGAGAGTGCAAAATCTGGTGCAGCTCTGCATACAAACCAATCAGCTTCTAACTTCAGCTTGTTCAATTAACCTCCCTGGCGGTATTCCCGAGTGTAGATCGGGGTAAAGTTTCAGTACCAAAAGTGGTGACCCCGAGCTACACTCGGGCTTACCATGCAGCGTTGCTCCGGCATCTGTTCTTCATTTACCTTGTCCTGCGCTCCCACGATGTCCCTCCTGCGGTGTCCCCGGCAATGTAATCCGGCAGATGCCGGCATCTGTCATCTAGGTTACGTCCCCTGCAAGCGTCGGGACGTACGGGGGACGGAACTGGTGGGAAATTTGAAAATGACCAAAAGTGACATTCACTCAATACACTAAAATCACATAGTATAACATTACTGTATCAAACCATTTCACATACATTTTGTCCCGAGTGCTTTGTCCTGTGCCCTGCCTGCATTTGTACTGTTCTTTCTGCCTGGAAACTGAGAAATGTCCATGGCGTCCAGAAAGCGTCCCTTTAGGTCAAAATCGGTTTTAGACCGGCTAGAGAACAGCGATAGTAAATTAGAACCACTTGCAGAATTGAGTGATAATGATTCGTGATCAGACACTGAAAACGATTTTGCGACTTTGCTCAGTGATGTGCAAACTTGGCGCTATATTTCAAATTTCAGTGTTTTTGGTTTGATTATATTATTGAATTAAATTTATTATTATTATATTATTTTTTATGATTATTTATTAAATTATAATTTATGATTTCGTGTTTCAAATTTTATCATACCTGGGATGTTTACTAGACTCTTGTTCGGACATATTTCAGCGAGTTATTCCTAAAAATTACAGGCCTACAATAAAAAAACTATATATTTCCATGCAAAAAAATGTACCGCTTTGAGCACAGAAATATGGACATAATCAGACCGCTAGGGAGGTTAAGCTTTGGCAATACAACTTGGAAGCTGATTGGTTTCTATGCAGAGCTCCACCAGATTTTGCACTCTTCTGTTGTAGTAAATATTCAAAGGCAACAATATTTTTTTTAAGAAATCTTTTGGTTTTTTTTAACAAGTTTTGAACGTAATTGTTTTAGTTAACCATTATACGTACCCCTTATGACAGTTATGGGTACTTTTTACAAAAAATTTAATTTTTTTTATTAATGAAATAGTGTTTTAGTTCCATCTTTTTATGGCTACCTCTAAAAATGAATAGTTTGCTTTTGTATTTTACCTAGGTCTTCTTGTGGGAACTCTGGATGCAGTTTTAGATTCAACTGCTAAAGTCGCTCCATTCAGAATTCTTCATCAAACCCCTGACTCCCAGGTCTACTGGTCCATTGCTTGTGGTGAGTACATGTCTGCAAAATGTCAGGAAAGGAGTATGAAGGCTATAAAGGCTAGTGGTCTGGCTGATGTGTTGACCCCTGCCCTTATCACCCTGAGTCTTTGGCTCAAATATCATTGACCATGTACAAATATGCAGATGTGGGATTTTGACTTTACTTGCTGTACATTTGTTTCAGGTCAGTGACTTAAAGCCAAACTGCACTGTATCTGAGCACCACCATCCAAAAACACTATTTTAATTCATTTTTGATATTCAAAGCAAACTCCCCCATCCATGTCTGCATACTGTAATTTGCTGAGAAAAAACACCTCTAGCATTTCTGGCTGTGGCCATCTTGAGTAAGGGCAGATGATTCATATAGCATTTATGAATCAGCTTTTCAGGAGGTGCTCTGCTACTTCCAGCAGATCTATTTGATGTGAGATGGAGTGGTCTTTGTCTGCCTGCACCTCCTGCCCTTCCTTCTTCTTTGCCTACACGCCAAGGCCTTGGCTGTCCCGCTTCCTGCAGCTGCTGCCAGCGGACTTGGACTCTCCATGACCAGGCCCTATTGCACCCGGACCCTCGTGCAGTGCCCAATTGGTCAGTCTACTGATAGGGGCTTGGAGCTGCAGCTCCATGAGCCCCTACGTTAATACAGCCCTGGCAAAGGGGTATTTAAATGCCCCCCCCCTCCCAGCCTGGTTCCTTAAGGTGGCTGCCTGTGATGTCTTATGGTAGCGCCTGCTGTGAGTGGCAAGCAGATGCGGATGGCTTACAAAAGCCCAGGCACCAGGACACAATTTCTAGTCACCATGGTGACCTGGCGCCTGGGTTTTGTTGAACCCTGAAGTAACGGAAAATAACTTTTTTATTGAAAGTAACACACAAACATTGGACAGAAAATAAAATCTATATAAAATTTAAAAACATAAATTGAGGCGTTTTTGCATTTAAGTTAATGGGACCTGATTTTGCATTGAAGTCAATGGGACACAATTTTCCATTTAAGTCAATTATCATTATCTGCACCTTTTTTTTCGGCCAATAATTTTCTGCCGCCGATTATATCAGTGCATCACTAACAAAAAGTCCTCTCTTCCAGTGCAGCTGCTACTGCATTTTAAGGGTTAATTACTTGTTTATTTTTTGGGGACATAAGAGCATTTTTTTATATACCTTATTCTCCGCTCCTGCACCAAATGGTGCTCCCCACTGTTCCATCAGTGAACTGTCACTCAGCATCCTCCCATCCATTGCAGGGCTATGGTCCATGCATTGGTCTTGGTGACATAGGACCTAAGCCTGCCGAAGTGCAGGGGGAAGAGGCCATGGGGACTGGTCTAGCAGGATAGAGGAACGTGTGTGAGTAGAGGATAAGGTAAGTAAAACTGCTTTTCTCTGTCTCCTAGGCATAAGCAAGCAGTTAAAGAGGCGCTTCAGTCTCCCCCAAAAATTAAAAGTCAGCAACTACAAATACTGTAGCTACTGACTTTTAATATAAGGACGCTTACCTGTCCCGGTATCCAACGCTGTCCTCACCTGAGCTGATTCTTTAGTGGGCTTTGGGTCCAGATGCTGACAACTAAGGAAAAGAGTCTGTGCAGCCTTGCGCGCTGGACTGTGCATTTTGCATGGTCCCTCAGTCTTCTGGTACCTGCGATGTGTCCGAGAAGGCTGCCAGTGAAGAGGGGTGGACAGGCGATCCAAAGGGGAGTGCTCCCCCCCCCCAAAAAAAGTGCTTAATGTTAAAGCGGAAGGGGTGGATGAGACAAACAAGTGGAACTTTCACTTTTGGTGAAGTTTAACCCTTCCAGGCACAGCTCTGTTGCAAGGGAGGATATTTACAGTGAAGGAAATAAGTATTTGATCCCCTGCTGATTTTGAATGTTTTCCCACTCGCAAAGAAATGATCAGTCTAAAAATCAAATGGTAGCAATAAATAATTCAAAAGAATTGCATGTCTAACAAATTATGCACTGATTTGCATGTTCATGAGGGAAATAAGTATTTGATCCCTTTCACAAAACATGACTTAGTACTTGGTGGCAAATCCCTTGTTGGCAATCACAGAGGTCAGATGTTTTCTGTAGTTGGCCACCAGGTTTGCATACATCTCAGGAGGGATTTTGGCCCACTCCTCTTGGCAGATCCTCTCCCAAGTCATTCAGGTTTGGTGGCTGTTGTTTGGTAACTCAAACTTTCAGCCCCTTCCACAGATTTTCAATTGGATTGAGGTCTGGAGACTGGCTAGGCCACTCCAGGACCTTAATGTGCTTCTTCTTGAGCCACTCCTTTGTTGCCTTGGCTGTGTGTTTTGGGTCATTGTCATGCTGGAACACCCATCAATGCCCTGGCTGAGGGAAGAAGGTTCTCACCCAAGATTTGACAGTACATTGCCCCTTCCATTGTCCCTTTGATGCGGTGCAGTTGTCCTGTCCCCTTAGCACAAAAACACCCCCAATGCAGAATGTTTCCACCACCATGTTTGACAGTTGGGATGATGTTCTTGGGGTCATAGACAGCATTCCTCCTCCTCCAAACACGGCGAGTTAAGCTGATGCCAAAGAGCTCGATTGTGGTCTTATCTGACCACAACACTTTCTACCAATCCTCCTCTGCATCATTCAGATGTTCAGTGGCAAGCTTCAGACGGGCCTGGCCATGTGCTTTCTTGAGTAGAGGGACCTTGCGGGCACTGCAGGATTTCAGTCCTTGTCAATATAGTGTGTTACCAGTCGATTTCTTGGTGACTGTGGTCCCAGCTGCCAGGAGATCTTTGACAAGATTCTCACGTGTAGTTCTGGGGTGATTCCTCACTGTTCTCATGATCATTGACACTCCACGAGGTGAGATCTTGCATGGTGCACCAGACCTAAGGAGACTGACAGTTATTTTGTGTTTCTTCCATTTGCGAATGATTGCACCAACTGTTGTCACCTTCTCACCAAGCTGCTTGGCGATAGTTTTGTAGCCCAGTCCAGCCTTCTGTAGATCTACAATCTTGTCCCTGACATCCTTGGACAGCTCTTTGGTCTTTGCCATGGTGGAGAGTTTGGAATTTGATTGTTTGATTGCTCCTGTGGACAGGTGTCTTTATACAGGTAACAAAATGAGATTAGCAGCACTCCCTTTAAGAGGCTGCTTCTAATCTTAGCTTGTTACCTGTATAAAAGACACCTGGTAGCCAGAAATACTGCTGAGTGATAGGGGATCAAATACTTATTTCCCTCATGAACATGCAAATCAGTGCATAATTTGTTAAACATGCATTTCTTTTTAATTTTCTGTTGCTATTCTGTCTCTCAGTGTTACAATACACTTACCATTCGATTTTTAGACTGATCATTTCTTTGTGAGTGGGCAAATATTCAAAATCAGCAGGGGATCAAATACTTAATTCCTTCACTGTAGTTTTCCCAGGATTCAGCTTTAATTATTGCTGAATTGAGTTTTCTTCCTTTGTTATACAACATCAACAGCAAAGATGTCTAATTTTGACTGTCATTTGAAGCTACGTTTGCTTTACTCCCTAACACAGAATATTTTTTGTTCTATGAAGTACACAGCAGACATAGCAGGTTCTGTGTCTGTTGAATAGCTGAGTCACTCTCGGTAAATAGTGGAAAAGCCTTTGCAGCTTTTATACTTTATTAATGTTTGATGCCACGCTGTGCTTCTGTAGCAGGAAGAATTTCACTTCTCTTTAGAAGTAAAATAAATGATACATTCAACAAGGGGAGTGAGACCCTCCAGTAACTTGGAAATTTGGGCAGACCACTAAATGGTAAGTTTTCATGACAGGTTTTCTTTCCATATGGTAGCATTGTAGTATTAAATATGTGACACCTGAAGTGCAAAGATATGGTGATCGGTTAGACACAAACTGGTATTAAGACACATATCTTAACAAGTTTTACTATTAAAACCTTCTGACCACTTTGTTCTGTAACACAGACATGCCCAGTCTAATAAATCTCCCTTGTTTCCAGGAAAAAAAATTGCAATTGAAAGTGCATGTACTGCATAGGGACCATGGCTCTGTTTTTAAAGAGGAACTCCTAGGACTAAATTAACTGAGAGGGAGGGGTGGGATGGCTCAACATTTTTATTTTTTTTATTTTTTAGCTGCCCAGAGTTTGAAGGAAATTTAGTCATGAAGTAAACATGGGGGTTGCAATTGCAGATTTTGTTTTCCTGATATGGTGTTTGCTTGAATGTTATTCTACCCTTTGGCTTCAAAACTTAAAACCAAAAATGTATTGTATTGCAGCTTACCAGTCATTAGATGCGATGGCTGCATCAGTTGTCTTTTCTTTGTTTTTTTACCCCTCTGTTTTCACCTGGTGATCTGGCCAGTAACACACCTCCCCTGTTAGTGAGACACCACTTTGGAGGAATGAGCCAGGACACAGCAGACAGCAGCATTGTCAGTCTGGGAAAGGGGGGGTGGTGGTGTTAGTGTTAAACATATTATCAAATTTAAATACAATAACAAATTGAAGCCAAACTCCAGCTCACATTTTATAATCAGTTACAATAAACAGTTTTTTCCTTTTGGGATAAAGGTGTTACATGAATAAAAATCTGACCATTTTAATCACCCCTGTCAGTGGCAAATGGATAGTCTCTTCCATGTAAAGTGATTCTACTGGATAGCTTGAACTTCTGAAAAACAGCAGAGTTTCTGGTTGAATCACCAGATGAAAAAACCAAAGACCAAAAAAAAAATAATTCCGCCATCACATCTAAGAATTGGCAAGCTGCAATATAATAAATGTTTGCTTTTGCGTACTGCTTTTACCACTTGCCCTCCAGACGGGTTAACATCTGGGGCGATCAAAGGGTTAACGGTGTGCTGTGTGTTGTTTGACTGTGTGTGCTGTGTGTGTGTTTTACTAGAGAAACCACATATTACTGCTGGCAGGAGAGAGACCTGTGTTGTTTTCACACAGGTCTCTCCCCTATCACTGTTTCTTGGCAATCGCCGGGTTCCAGCGGGGAATCTCCGGCCGGGACCTGGTGATCGACATCTGCAGCCACCAATGGCGATGCAGTTAGGGAGGTGCACACCCCTTCCTGGAAATGCAAATCACGTATATACAGTCAGGTCCATAAATATTGGGACATCGACACAATTCAAATTTTTTGGCTCTATACCCCACCATAATGGATTTGAAATGAAACAAACAAGATGTGCTTTAACTGCAGACTGTCAGCCTTAATTTGAGGGTATTTACATCCAAATCAGGTGAACGGTGTAGGAATTACAACAGTTTGCATATGTGCCTCCCACTTGTTAAGGGACCAAAAGTAATGGGACAGAATAATAATCATAGATCAAACTTTCACTTTTTAATACTTGGTTGCAAATCCTTTGCAGTCAATTACAGCTTGAAGTCTTGAACGCATAGACATCACCAGACGCTGGGTTTTATCCCTGGTGATGCTCTGCCAGGCCTCTACTGCAACTGTCTTCAGTTCCTGCTTGTTCTTGGGGCATTTTCCCTTCAGTTTTGTCTTCAGCAAGTGAAATGCATGCTCAATCGGATTCAGGTCAGGTGATTGACTTGGCCATTGCATAACATTCCACTTCTTTCCCTTAAAAAACTCTTTGGTTGCTTTTGCAGTCTGCTTTGGGTCATTGTCCATCTGCACTGTGAAGCGGAACCAATGAGTGCTGAAGCATTTGGCTGAATATGAGCAGATAATATTGCCCGAAACACTTCAGAATTCATCCTGCTGCTTTTGTCAGCAGTCGCATCATCAATAAATACAAGAGAACCAGTTCCATTGGCAGCCATACATGCCCACGCCATGACACTACCACCATCATGCTTCACTGATGAGGTGGTATGCTTAGGATCATGAGCAGTTCCTTTCCTTCTCCATACTCTTCTCTTCCCATCACTCTGGTACAAGTTGATCTTGGTCTCATCTGTCCATAGGATGTTGTTCCAGAGCTGTGAAGGCTTTTTTAGATGTCATTTGGCAAACTCTAATCTGGCCTTCCTGTTTTTGAGGCTCACCAATGGTTTACATCTTGTGGTGAACCCTCTGTATTCACTCTGGTGAAGTCTTCTCTTGATTGTTGACTTTGACACACATACACCTACCTCCTGGAGAGTGTTCCTGATCTGGCCAACTGTTGTGAAGGGTCTTTTCTTCACCAGGGAAAGAATTCTTCGGTCATCCACCACAGTTGTTTTCCGTGGTCTTCCGGGCCTTTTGGTGTTGCTGAGCTCACCGGTGCTTTCCTTCTTTTTAAGAATGTTCCAAACAGTTGTTTTGGCCACGCCTAATGTTTTTGCTATCTCTCTGATGGGTTTGTTTTGTTTTTTCAGCCTAATGATGGCTTGCTTCACTGATAGTGACAGCTCTTTGGATCTCATCTTGAGAGTTGACAGCAACAGATTCCAAATGCAAATAGCACACTTGAAATGAACTCTGTACCTTTTATCTGCTCATTGTAATTGAGATAATGAGGGAATAACACACACCTGGCCATGGAACAGCTGAGAAGCCAATTGTCCCATTACTTTTGGTCCCTTAACAAGTGGGAGGCACATATGCAAACTGTTGTAATTCCTACACCGTTCACCTGATTTGGATGTAAATACCCTCAAATTAAAGCTGACAATCTGCAGTTAAAGCACATCTTGTGCATTTCATTTCAAATCCATTGTGGTGGTGTATAGAGCCAAAAATGTTAGAATTGTGTTGATGTCCCAATATTTATGGACCTGACTGTATACACATGATTTTGCACAGCCCTTCCACCCTGTAGCAGTATTTCTGCTATAGGGAGCAGGGGAAGCGGTTAATTACAGAGCAACAGACACATAACAAAAATATAAGGTCTGCTGACTTTTCTTCCACACTCCTGATCTGCATATCTGATCCGTGTCGGTGACTCAGTCTATTAAAGGAAACTTTACCTGGAACTGAGCTATTAGACTAGGACAGTAGTTTCATGTACTCCTTTAGTCATTCATTCTAGGTGAACTGACACAGAATTTAAAACTGTTTTTTCAGCCTCTCTGTAGATCATGGGTCTCCAAACTGCAGCCCTAAGACCGGATGTGGCCCTTTGCTTATCTTTATCTGGCCCTTGGGGCATTATTCTTCCCTCTGATAAATGGCACCATTCCCCTCACTGACACCAACAATGGGCCATTATTCCTCCTACTGACGCCAACATTGGGGGACTATTCCTTCCACTGACACCCGATGATGGGGTACTATTTCTCCTACTGACACCAACAATGGGCCATTATTCCTCCCACTGACACCAATGATGGGCCATTATTCCTCCCACTGACACCAGTGATGGGGCACTATTCCTCCCACTGACACCAATGATGGGGCACTATTTCTTTCCCTAAAACCAAAGATGGGACATTCTTTTGTCCCACTAATGACAAAATACTTTCTACTCCCACTGGCCACAGTCCGGCCCCCCTAAAGTCTGAAAGATAGTAAACTGGCTCTTTGTATAGAAAGTTTGGAGACCCCTGCTGTAGATGACAAAAGAGACAGGGTGTCTCACAAATATTCCTCACTATTTTTGTTGCTGACCTCTTCCCTTTTTTTTTTTTTTGCAAGGTTGTACTTTATAAATGAGTATTTACTTGCTGTTTTTCCTGCTCTACCTGATCTGTGGTAATGTATATTGGCACACAACACGTTTTCAAAACGGCTTGTAAATTCACTGCTAAACAAACTTCTACATTTTAAGGTAGATGCATGCATGACCCCTAAAATGTTGCATGACACACTACAGATTTAAAGTAGAGCTATAGGCAAAACTTTCTTTTTTTTTTTTTTTCTTTTTTTTTTAATATTGGATGGAATAAGAAAGGGTTATAACTACTGTCATTTTTTTTTCCATCTGTGTCCCATTGGAGAGATTTCCCTTCACTTCCTGTCCCATAGTCAAAACAGGAAGAGGAAATCCCTAAAAATTAAAGGAATCCCTTGGGGACCCCCAGGTCACCAGGTCCCCTCTATTACCTTTCTGGAGACAACCCAAAATTTAGGATTTTCTTTTACTTTCAATGATCATGATAAACAGGATAAATACAGAGGAGGAATCTCCCTAACCCTGACAGGTGTTCTAATCCATGTCTACTCTGTCCAAAAAAAAAAAAAAAAGTTTTGCCTGTAGTTATATTTTTTAACCAGGGTTGAGATGAATACCATTTGATGGGTATACCCCCCGGAAAGATACAGAGGATGAATACACATTAATACAGAGTGATTTACCCAATTGTGGACACTGGACATACTACAAGCATCCAAAACAATTTCATCAAAGCACACATGACGTGTGTAGTATGTTCTGTCCTTCTGCGGATCACCTCTCACTCTTTCTCATCCTTTTACACTTACCAGCTATTCTCAACTGTCAAAATGACAGGAGTTGTTCTCTAAACATAGCCACTGTAAAAGTTGTAATGTTCATAAACACAGAGGAAAGAGAGAGACCTACAGAGTTCTACTTGTCTATCTATTCTGTTCCATTCATCTGCATATCAAAGGGATAAGCTTTGATCTGCATATGATGTCAATTAAGCCTTGATTCACACTGATGCGATTTTTGATGCATTCCAGAAGGCATGGAATCGCATGATGAGTGAAATGACACAAGTTTCTATAGAGGCCAGTCACATATTTGCAGTGCGATTCTGATGCGATTTGTTAAAAGGGTCGTGTGTGAGTTTAGTGTGATACAGTGCAATTTGTAGCTACATAGACTTGAATGGAGATTGCTTATCTGTCCTAAGATAACACGATTCCAGTACCTTTTCTGCAAGTCTTTGATTCGTCCCTTATCTACGATCCGTGGTCCATGTCATCAGAGAGACAGAGAGATAGACTGGCTGAGAACTCAAAGCCAAATCGCATCAGAATCACTCCTGAATAACTTAACCCCTCCTGAATAACTACCCCTTGAAATTTCCCTGAAACTGGTGGGTGAATCACACCGCATCTATGTGAAACAAGTCTAAAGCAACCGGACAAGTGAAAAAAAGATAAAAAAATAATTTTTAAATAAAATGTGTTCCTAATAAAGTCCTTTGTAACCCTTAGCCTACCCTAATCAGCATAACTCCTCCCCCTTCTCCCCTTAACGATTTATTTTCCTGCTATTATTTTTTTAACTTTCTGTTTTTCTGATCATTAATATTTAAAATTTTTATTTGTTTTATTTCTTTTCAGTTTCACTTTAACTGCTTAAGGACTGCCCTATAGCAGATATACTGCCACAGGGTGGCATCTGTGCGCAAAATCACTTATATATATGTGATTTTGCATTTCCGGGTAAGGGGCACATGCGAGTCACACGTGCCCTACCCACGCCGCCATTTGCAGCCGTGGATGTCAATCACTAGGTCCTAGCCAGTAAGTACCTGCCGGTGCCTGGTGATTACCGAGCATCTTCGACGGGGAGGAATTTTCCTTCTTGTCACCTTGAGCACACTGCTCAGGATGGCTATGCACAGTACAGCCATCTCAATCAGTGTGCTTACAGTGAAGAACACCCCCCCACCACCACCACAGTTAACCATTTGATCGCCCCTCACATTAACTTCTTCCTTCTCAGTGCCATTAGTACAGTATCAGTCCTTTTTTTCTTTTTTAGCACTGATCACTGTATTGGTGTCATTGGAGATGTCAGTGACACCAAGTTAGTTCTCCCCCAGTGTCAGAATGTCCACCGCAGTCCCACTTAAAGTCGCTGATCACAGCCATTACTAATAGAAAAAGAAAATCCCATTATCTATACCACCATTTGTAAACGCTGTAACTTTCACATAAACCAATTATTTACACGTATTCAGATTTTTGTTTTAGCAAAGACATGTAGCACAATACATTTTGGCCTAAATTTATGATGAAATTTGACTTTTTAAATTTTTTTTACTAGAAAATTTTAATAGCAAAAAGTAAAAAAAAATTTTTTTTTTTCAAAATGTTTATAGCACAAAAAATAAAAACTGCACAGGCTATCAAATACCACCAAAAGAAAGCTCAATTCGTGGGAAAAAAAAGGACGTTAATTTTATTTGGGTGCAGCGTTGCATGACTACGCAATTGTCAGTTAAAGTAACGCAGCGCCGAATGCAGAAAATGGCCTGGTCACGAAGGGGGGTAAATCCTCAGGCAGGCAATTGGTTAAAAAGCTCAAAACTGGAAAAAGCCTTTATTTTATTTGTAAATAACTTTGCAATACCTTGTACCAGAATTGTTATTTTAGTGTTTTTTTTTTTAAATGGGGAAAACATTTTTTTTTCTTTTTTTTTCTTTTATGGATTGCATGAAAGATAATTTTTGCAATGCAGTATCATTAAAAAAGGCTTCTTTTGTCCTAAAAAAATGATTACTTTATGATAAGTTATTGCCGAAACAATAGGCCCATAGCTGAAATTGCTGTGCTCCATAGGTGGTATACAGGTGTGAGAGGTGACGTGGTTGTTATTCTGAACACACTGCTCTGTAACACTGCGGCAGTTTATAATGCTCTTGTGTGACCTTTGTGAAAGGAGGAGGCCTCAGCAGCACAGGGAGAATACATTGAATCATTTATTCTATGTCCTGTTGATCATAGCATCGTTTCACATGTTCCCGTCAGAGGAATCCATTTCAGTGTACAGCTTCATGAACTGTTTCTTGGATGCTGTTGTAGAAGAAATTCTTCATGTAATTCTTGGCACTTGTACTGGTCTTCCCTCCGCAGAACTCACCCACACATTGCAGCATTGAGTCCTGCTTGCATCTTAGATGTGAGTGGGTGGGGGTTTCCTGTAAGGAGGGAATGCTGAAATGAATCTTCCCTGTATTAGTATCCTTGTTGTTTGTTTCAGCTTGATTTCCAGTGTATCTCTTTACATGCGGTATAATATGAGCCACGTTACATTAGGATGTAAACCTTTGCTCGGTAACAGGTTTAAAGGGTCGGAAACTTTCAGATACAAATTATTTTCATATACATTTGATTAATAAGATTCACAGATATGTCTGTATAAAAACTGATATTATAGAGAAGATGAAACCGCTTTTAGTTTTCCTCACTTTACTATTTAATTAGATTAATTCTGTATTTTTTTTAAATAAAAGACATGGCATACTTACATGCTCTGTGCAATGATTTAGCACAGAGCAGCCCTGATCCGTCTCTTCTTGGGTCCCCCTCTGGCACTCTTCTTGGTTCATCCCCCGCCGCCAAGTGCCATCATAGCAAGCTGCTTGCTCTGGGGGCACTTGTGCTTTCTTGCTCCTGAGCCACCTCTGTGTGTCCTTAAGGCTACGTTCACACTAGCCTTGTGTGCAGGCGGCAGAGAGGCGTTTGGGAAGCGTTTTTACCGCTTCCCAAACGCCTCTGCCAATTCTGCACATTACAGCACATGGTGCTGTTCTAACGGGAGCGTTTGCGTCGCGTCGCGGCAAAACAGACGCCTCTGGACGAGTCAGGAGGCTTTGAAGCCTCCTATTCTCGTCTATGGTGCCGCTCCGCAAACGCCCGGCCGGCGTTTGCGGTGCGGTTGCGACGCGGTTGCGGGGCGTTTGCGGAGCGGTAACACCACTCAAACTGCATTATAGGCGTTTGTGGGGCGTTATTAACGCTCGGCAAACGCCTAGCAACGGCCGCTAAACCGCGCATGCGGCGTCTGCGGAGCGTTTGCCGAGCGTTAATAACGCTCCGCAAACGCCGGACCAACGCTTGCCAAACGCTATAGGGGCGTTTGGCAAGCGTTGGCAAAACAGCCTAGTGTGAACGAGCCCTAAGACTCACAGAGCGTGGCTTGCTGCTGCCCCCAACTTGCTCCCTGCTCACTGACTGTGATTGACTGACAGCAGCAGGAACCAATGGCTCTAAGCCAATAAGATGTGAGAGAGCTGACAGAGTCTTGGCTTTCATGTACATCACTGGATCATGCTCAGGTGAATATAAAGGGGATGGGGGGAAGCTGCATGAATGGTAAACCTTTTGCTGTTACAATCACCTTAAAGGATAAGTTCACCTTTTGTACAAAAATAATAAATGCACATTTTTTTGCAGGTAAAAAAATGTGCATTTATTTTTGTCCAGAGGAGCCTGGAAAGAATTGCACTCTCAATCAGTAGATCGCTGGTGCCATGCAGGTCTCCTGCAGACCTGTCAGAATATCTGCTTGCTCGTACACCCCGCCATGGTAGTTCATTGAAAACTACAAGCCCCCAGCCGCTAAGGCTGTCAAGACTTGCAGTTCATTCTTTCACGGAAGTCTGTGAATTAATGACATGGCCATGTGGGCGGAACCCCGCACGGCTGCACTGTTTTCAAATTTGACAGATAGCACAGGGAAACTTCTCCCTGTACTATCTGTCAGAGGGAGGGGGGGGGGGGGGGCATGGTTGCAGCTATGGGAACATGTCACACGTTCCATCCTAAAAATGGGTAACATGTTCCAAAAGTGAACTTCTCCTTTAAGGCCTCTTGCACATAGTACTGATGTTTTGAGTATCAGCATTTGTGGCCATAATTGCAGGCATTTGTTTTGCACTTAATTTTGTGAGCATTTGTGTGCACAATACATTCTTGGGCAAAAGCCATGAATATTTATGCTATTATGTGCATATTTCCATGTTCCGTTGCAAAATAATGACCAGGAACACACATTTTGTTTATTTTTTTTACTCAAGAATATGCAGCAGTTGTTTATGAATCTGTGTGCACAGGCACATTGTAAACAATGGGCTGCATTTCAGATCAGTTAGAAAATAACACCGTACTGAGCTTGTTCAAGCTGCAGTGTGCAAGAGGTCCTAATGCCCTATGTTATCATTTTAAAGACAATTTACTTGAAGTGATCTTCATGGATACAAGTTTTGTGATTTGTGTGTATTATTCAAATACCAGCAGCTTCATCCTCCACCACAATTTGAAAGAGTGTACTGATCAGTATTCATCTGTTCCTGAAAGCTTTGTAAATGTTCCCTAAATTTGATAATATATGTGGTTCTGTTCAATAAAAAGTCTATGTATTTTTAGTAACACATAATGCATGATCTGAGATTTTAGTCAGAGACAGTGACTGGAAGGTGACCTTTTCATCTGTGCTTTCCCTTAGTTCCCTGGGAATCCTTTAAGAGTGAAATCTATATTTAATGCATATTTGTAAAACAAAGCTTGTGTAAACGCACACATGAAAGATGGTTCTGGCACAGAATACTTAACAGACCCTGACAACATATTAAAAAATGCAAGTAAAAGCATGAAAAAATCGAGTATTTCCATGCGCACCTGAAGTGTTTTCCTTACATCATTTTTTTAAGTCTCTTTCAATAGGCCTTTTGTTGCATCCAAGATTGTAGCACCTGGTAGCAGCCGCAGGGTTTTTAGATGTCTTCACAAAGGAGACTTTTACAAGTAAATAGCATGCATAAAATATGGTAAATGCACATGTATTTTTATGTGAATATTTGAATTAGTAGGCTAGTGACAGGATCTCTTCAACAAATGTGAGCTTGGATGCAACAGGAAAACTAATATAAACCATCAAATTACATTTTGGCAGTCTGTTGATGGGGCGATTATTAGCATCTGGAAGCCCTACCCCCATGTGAATGAGTACCCTTGGTTACTCATTCACAAAAAACAATTGATAAGTATGTAAAGACACCACACACCCTGGTAATAAGGGTCATTTTAATAACCAAGGTCTGTTAGGACACCACACATTGCATGATTTTA
This sequence comes from Staurois parvus, assembly GCF_062004578.1. Classification (NCBI taxonomy): domain Eukaryota; kingdom Metazoa; phylum Chordata; class Amphibia; order Anura; family Ranidae; genus Staurois; species Staurois parvus. Next base: position 3,711,005 of record NW_028318157.1, read on the forward strand.
TGTACCAATTTATTGCAGCCAAATACAAATTAATTTTTGGCAACCTCATTCTTTTTTTTTTTTTTCTTTAAGGCGCTAGCCGAGATGAGATTTTAAAGCACTGGCAGTGGCTGGAACAAAATGTTATGAAGACGTTGTCAGTATTTGACTCAAGTGATGACATCACCAGTTTTGTGCAAGGCAAAATCAGGGTAGGTATATTTTTAATTAACATTTGTTCAGTTACAAATACTAGAGGTAATTGCTTGCATATATATATATAACACAGTAGAGACCACAGTGAAGTCAAATCATTTTCCTTTTATTTTCTTTGCAATGTTACCCTGATAGCCTATTGCATATAGCCTCACTAACAATTTACATTTGTTTGTTTTTTAATGGTTGAACTGGATGGACTTTTGTCTTTTTTCAGCCAGACTAACTATGTAACATTGAATTTAAGGCAACACTTTCCTTTACCATTGATTATACAGAAACTGCAGTAAGATCTGAACTGTTTAGCTTATAAACAACTCATTGGTGCATGATCTTTAAACAGAAACTGCTCCAGTCTATCCTCTGAGACCCAACTGAGTGTAGCCATCTTGCCTTTCAGATAGCATTAAGATAGTAATGTCAAGCAATCACTCATAGACCACACTTCAAAGATTCATTTACCCTTCCCGTGACAATCATGTTTCACTACTTTCTGCATACCTCAGCTCCAAGGATAGTGTTTAGAGCTGGGGATGAGGGCTAAAGCTGTTCACTTGGCAGAAAGTCAATATTTGAATATCAGTAAGGGTCAGTGTTGATGGGCTTCCCCTCAAAATCTATAGGTATGCAGAATCAGCTTGAAGCAGATGAAATGTGGATCAGTTTCAGGTCAAATGTACTTACAATATATTCTATGTGCTTTAAGAAGCCAATTGATGTTTGAGGATGCCCATTAGGGCCTGTTGACACAGCCACTAATAGTGTTTAAGTGAAACAGAACAGCTAATCTCAGCGCTCTTCTTGCTGGATTATTATATCCAATTAGATTAGATAGTGTATGGAGATCTGTAATAGATGTCCTAATATTGACAGAAAATCAGCCTGCTGGCATCTGGAGGCTGAATAATCTAATAGAGAAAGTGATGAGTAAGACTACAGTCACACTTATGCGACTTGTCATGCAACTTTGGACATCAGAGTTGCATGACAAGTTGTACCCCGTGTTTTCCAATGATAACCATTCATATATGTGCGACTTAAAGTTGAAAAGACTTTAAAGTTGTTCATGCACTACTTTGGTCCAACTTTCATGCAACTTGAGGGCCATAGACATCAATGTTAAGTCGTATCTGAAAGTTTTACATGCAACAGTGGTGCAATAGTGGGTACGACATTGTTGTACCCATCCAAAGTTGCATCAAAGTTTCACTCCAAAATCATGCAACTTTGGAGTCCTACAAGTGTGAATGGAGCCTTAGCCTTAGATGCAGTGTGTAAAATTGCCTAACAAATTAGCAACAAGTCACAACAAACAGATGACAGTAGCAAATGCAAAAAATCCCGGAGGTGTGGGCTGGTGTTAATTAACTAATGGAGCTTTGCTTCAGCTAGCTGGACAAGGTTGCCTTCTCAGACAGGCTGGGAACCCCAAGGCTGCAAAAGAGAGAGGGAAGGGAGGGAGAGGTGCCACTTGTGTAGTAAAATCACTTTATTAGGAATACAAATAGTCGATATTGCATTCACAAATGTCTATGCATGCTCACATGTAGAAGTAAGGTAGTTCCAGGGTCAAGGAACGATGATCATATCTTCCAGGTAGCTGCTTCAGACTGAAGATGAAGGTGGGGTCTTGCCTTTGAAACGTGTCTCTGATTGGCTTCTGCGTCATTGACTGTTTGCTTGACAATTCCTGAAGGGTTCCTATTGGCGGCTCCATGGGAGACTGCACAGGCTTCCTTCCATCCATCAGTGGCTTCCAGGAGGATATGATCATCACTCCCTGACCCTAGAGCTGCCTTACTTCTACATGCGGGCATGTATAGACATTTGTGAGCGCAATATCTACTGTTTTTATTTCCTAATAAAGTGATTTTACTGAATCAGTGGCTGCTTGGTACCTCTCACTCCCTTTCCTCTCACTAACAATGTTTAGGTCTCTTGCACACGGTACTGCTGTTTGAGCATCAGCATTTCTGGACATAATTTCAGATGTTTGTTTTGCACGTATTCACACGCACAATACACTCCTATGCAGAATCCATTAGTAGTTATGTTCATGGGCAGCACAGTGGCTAATTGGTTAGCACTTCCGCCTGGCAGTACTAGGGTCGTTGGTTCGAATCCCAGCCACGGCACCACCTGCCCAGGGTTTGCATGTTCTTCCTGTGCCTGCGTGGGTTACCTCTGGGTACTCCTAAATGCTGGTAGGTGAATTGGCTCCTGTCTAAATTGGCCCTAGTATGTGTATATATGGATGTAAATTAGGGATCTTAGATTGTATGCCCCTTGAGGGTTAGGGACTGATGTGAATGTACAATATATATGTAAAGCGCTGCGTAAATTGACGGCGCTATATAAGTACCTGTAATAAATAAATAAATGCGCATATTTGCGCACATTTGTATGTTCCTGTGCAAATACTGACCAGGAACGCTGATTTTTCAATTTTGTTTTCTCTTTTTATTCTATTCACAGAGCTTGTTTACACGCCTGTGTGTACAGGCACATTGTAGACAATGGGCTACATTTTAGATCAGTAAAATAAATGTTGTACTGAACTTTTTCAAGCTGCAGTGTACAAGAGGCTTTAGTCTGCTTAGGCTAAAAAAATGGGGGAAATGGGTACACATAGGTGTCACTATGTTTACAAGCTTTAGGGAATGGAAAGGGTCACTTCAGATAAGGGCACTGTAGATGCGTTGGGAAAAATATTTTTTAAAAATAAGATTTAGAGAATAGCTAAAGGTAAGAATAGCTATAGGTAAGAATAGCTTTTAAAATTTGTGAAATGTCCAAATGCAATTTACTGCTTATCTTCCAGGGGCTCATTGCTGAAGAAGGAAAGGGCTCATTTGTAAAAGAAGAGGATCCTGAAAAATTTCGTGAAGCACTGTTGAAATTTGAAAAATGCTTTGGATTGCCAGACCAGGAGAAGCTGGTGACTTACTACTCATGCAGTTACTGGAGGGGGAGAGTGCCTTGTCAGGGATGGTTATACCTCAGTACCAACTTCATAAGTTTCTACTCCTTTCTGCTGGGAGCTGAGAGTAAGTACTTATACCAAGGAAAAGCAAGATGCTAACTGAAGTAATGTGGATTTGTGGGGAAGCTTGTAGGACATAATATGTTTATTAACTAGATAGCTCAAAATAATAGTTGAGATAGCAAAAGGTGCAATGTTCTAGAAATGCTGTGCTGTAAGCTTCGATTTCTCCGGTGAGGTCCTCACAGGCTGCACTTGGTTAAAAGGAAGATAGAACTGTATTTTCAGCTATTTTACTTTTACTTTTTAATTTTAAAGTTTCAGTGTTGGCAATTAAAGAAGACATGAGAAGACTCACTTTGTGTAGTTTAATTTAAAAATGTACAACGTTGTTAAGAAGTTGCACGTGATAAGGTCACGACTACAGAAATATCATAGCCCACGCATAGGCAATATATGGATTGTAGTGCTTTTACTACAATCCATATATTTTCTGGATGAATTAATATAATGCTCATGCATGGGCTTATATATTTCTGTGGTCATGACAATATAACATGTAATCTTTGACAATGTAAATTTTTAATGGCTTGAGTGAATCTTTTATTGCAATGGTCTATTTGAAAAGTGCTGTTTTGTATCCTATACTTATATTTAAAAAAAAAATATAGAAAGTGAAATTGTGTTTTTTGTTTCCCTGTTAGATACTTTAAGGAATAGATCTGTTAAATTACAAATGAAATTTGTATAAGTTTTAGACCATACATCAATGTTCAGGTTCATGTATACTTTGAAAAAATGGAGACTAGATTAGGCTCAATCCGTCAACCTAGGTGATATGTATTGCTTCCCCTTCGGGTTTTGTGTCGAAATGCAAACTTTGCTCTAATAGAAATACAGGATACACATTCAATTATATGGTTAAAGACAAATAATATAAGTTTAAGTTAATTAAAAAAATTCATTTAGAAAGGGCCAAATAATAACTCCTTGGACTGGGTTCCTTCTAATATGGTGGGTGGCTGCTTACAGGACCCATGACATGGCTCTTCTATTTTTGAGAAATATGGTGACCATACATGTGCAGTAGTGCTTGTCTGTTGTGGCCATTTTGGCCCCACACATGAGCTGTAGCGGGTGTAGTGATGCATGGAAAAAGGCCATGCTTTATCATGCTTGTATGGCAGAGTAAGATCTCTGAAGTTGCTACTGCACTTGTAATACTGCCACCATATTGTGATGTCAGAAATATAGCATCAGGTTTCTGCAGATGCAGAGTAGTGGCATTACACACTGTTCACTATCTATCATGCATGCGTGGGATCTCGCTGTTATATTTCTGACATCACAATATGGCGACTGTGCAGCACATGTGCAGTAATGACTAGTCTGTACTGCCACTACTGCACTTGTACAGGATATTGCACCATAAGTCTGCAACAAAATATTGCTGCCATCTGAACAGATTCAGGCTCAGACTGGCAAGGGAACTTTTTTACAGCTGTCACTGCCACCTCTCAGGTATTTTATCGGTGGCACAGAGGCCATATGTTGCCTCTTCAATGCCTATGTTAACCATTGAAAAGCTGCTGCGTCACAACGCAGCTGTGTGCATTACACATAGTTGCAGAGAGGATTCAGTGCAGCACCACTTGTATAGGTTGTGTTTGGCAGCAGAACTGCCTGCCGAAAGTGACCTGTGACCCGTGGTCAGCTGTGGTCTTGACTACAGAACAAGAAGCACAACATGCATCCCCAGGGTGTCCAGTAGAAGCTGAGGGACACAAACTGAGCACACCAGCACTGATCTGTTTTCATCCATAGCGTAGTCAGAAAGCTCCAGGAATAGAAAGGGACTCACAGGATTACCAATTATTTGCTGATTAACATGAATGTTACTGAATGCGAAGGAACATGTTAAGGATTATTACTGAAAAAGGAATGCATTAATAAAGTATCACTGATACGGTTTACATGCATTTTAAAGCTCTATGTAGTAGTGCTCTATGGAGCAGTGTTTTTGAGCATTTTATATGCATTTAAAGCACATGACAAACATAAAACAGATCTCCATTCACATAAATAATGCAATATGGTTGAATGTTCATCTGTTAAAGTAGCCTGCATGTGATCTGCTTTTACATGCATTTTCAGGTTTAACACCCTTTACTGTAATGGTACAAATGTCATTGTGCATTTTGTGTGTTATTCCACATGGTTTTACCAGCACTCAAACCTGAACTTATCCCCTAATTTACAATGGAAGCTAACAACTTAACCCTCTCACCCTAAACTTACCCTTAACTTTTACTGGGATAACCCCTGCATATTCATGCTTGCTTTGCCCTTCAAAGGTGTTTCATCACAGTTAAGTGATAGTTTACGTTTTTGGGGGTTTATTCACAAAATGTTATGTGCAAAGAGAGATCACACAAACGCTTGTATGAATAACATTTAATTAATGACAGATGAAGATAACAAATGTAATAATACTGGGAAATGTAACAAAATACTTAGCTACAGGTAGAACATAGATGCTCTTCCAAGGGTCTCCACCCATTTTCCAACTGTTTTGCAGAAGATCTGGGGCAGACATGCTTATCACAGTTCTGTTAGAGGACTAACTATTATAAGTTTTAGCTGTAGTATATACAGGAGTAGTTGGTAGCATTTGACCAATCGGGAGCAACATTACCTTTTAGAGAGAGAGACCTTAAAGTGGAAGTAAAGTTAAAACCTAAGGAACACTAAACCTACTCAGCCACATTCTAAGTCTGATTTATCTAGCCCTGTAGAGCAAAAATCACTATACTTACCTGTTCTGCAGCTGCTCCGGTGCGATCTCCAGGGGCACTCTCTGTGTGCAGGAGAGAACCGACAATGGCTGGGAAGTAATGTTACCTATAGAGTTACTATGGGGCTTCCTCTCCTGCACAGTGAAGCCGCCGCTGACAGCTGGTCCCAAGACCGGACCGGAGTGGCTGCAGAACAGGTAGGTATAGTGATTTTTTTTGTTCTTTACAGGGCTAGATAGATTAGACTTAGAGTGTAGGTTTAGAGCTAGTTAGGATTTGCTTTTACTTGCACTTTAAAATTCCTATAGTGGGAAGTCATCTAAGATAACCAGGCTTAGAATTCATTCTAAGATATTGTGAGACAATAAAAAGGAAATATGAAATTCCCCATCAAAGGTAACTGGCTGCCTCAGCACTAAAAATAATTGATTGGGGAGGGGGCCGAAAGGGAGGTCATCAATGAATTTATCCTCAACAGGGTAATAATAACATTTCAGACATTAAGTATGCATTAGATTAATATTCAGTCAATCAATTATGTTTGTTAGCTGCTGTGCAAACCACTTAAAGGGTAGCCTTTAAATGTCAGTCTATAGATTTAAAGCAAACCATCAACACTTGCTCATCTTTCTTTTGTTCCCCTGCCACTCTTTTCAGATGCCTGGCATGATGAAAATACCCAGAATACATTAAAAGAGAAGTTTGGGATTCTGAGAAATAAACATTCATACTCACCTAGGTGACTGCAACATTGGTCCGAAAAGCCTATAGATTTAATGCAAACCACCGGCCTGGACTGGCTCTGTGAGTGAGCTGACAGCAGGCTCTAGCTGAAACCAGGTCACAGGAGTGCAGAATGAAATGCACTCCTGTGATCTATAGAAGAAGTAGAACCAAACGAGCTTTGGCCATACTTCTCCTTTAAAGTGCTTTCAGGTATGAAGGAGCATGTGACAGCACTCAGCCAATCACCAAGCAGCAGCATTGTCACATGGGGAAGTGTGTAAAGCCAAGTGTAAGCTCCTCTATAACTTGAGTAACTCCTAACTTACATAAGGCAACATTGCCTACTCCCTGCCAAGGAACAATGGAAAGGAGAGTATGTGTGTGTTTGGTATGTTGGGAGTGAAGGAGGGTAAAAGAAAAACTGTTGCTTTGTGGGGCAAAACATTTATATTGAGAGTAAACCTTTCTAGACAACATGATGAGGGAGTTCATGTATAATACATGTATTATTATCATACATTGCATTGACAAAAAGAATAACTTCGGAAAAGCAATCTTGAACTTCTCAGACTCTAAGGGGTTTATTTACTAAAGCTGGAGAGTGCAGATTCAGGCTCACTTCTGCATATGAACCAATCAGCTTCTAATCTCAGCTTGTACAATTAAGCTTTGGCAATAAAACCTGGAAGCTGATTGGTTTCTCTGCAGAAGTGAGTCTGATTTTGCACTCTCCATTTTAGTAAGCAAACCCCTGTGTGAGTCTTGAGTTCTCTTACAAGTCTTTATCGAACTGCTGTAGTAAATTGTCTATATGCAGTGGGAAAAGATCTTTGTGGGTGGCTTAAAGCCAAGTTCAGAGCAGATATTAAAAAAATGGTTATGGATTATTAAAAAAAATATTAAGTTAATAAAAAAAAAATGTCTTGTTGGTTTTGTGTTGTATTGAGACTAGGAGAGGGAAGAACACTGTAAATCAATCTTGTTTTGCTTTTTTGCTCAGTGCTGTCCAATTGTGAGTGTCCCGAGAGGAGGGAAGAGCAAAGTGAGGCTGAAGCTGGTTCTAGACCAGGCTGGATAATCTTTATTTAAACTGTGTAGTTTGCCTGGTGTTCAGATGTATCAGTCAGGGATTTAAGACTTAAGAAAAGTCTTCCAAAGTATATACAAATTATAATTGGGGAAAAAAGACAGAACTTTTTCATGTTTGACTCCCAGGATATGTAATGGAAGTGTTCAGGGAAAGATCTTATCTGAATACACTTGAAAGGTAGCAAAGCACAAGTAGAACATTCCAATACATTGTCTAGTTTAACAATATTTTACTGAAAGTATCCCATTTTAAAATGAAAAGGGAAACTTATGTTCAAAGTTGTTTCTGCAGCTTGTTTGAATGAGAAGTGCTACCAACGCATATTGCAGCTGCTGTCCCAACTTTGATCTCCAGGGCAAGAGTCAAACTTTCAAAACAAAGGGCTAGTTTACTGCCCTTCAAACTTTAGGGGAGCCATACTGTAGCCAGTGGGAGTAGAAAATGGCCTAGCATCGATGCGAGTAAACAATACCATAGCTTTGGTGGTCAGTGGGAGAAAAAAAAAAATACATCATTGCTGTCATTGGAAGGAATAGTGTCCCATCATTGGTGTCCCTATCATTGGTATCAGATGGAGAATTAGTTCCAGTCTCTGGTGTCAGTGAAAGAAAAGCACTCCATTGTGTTAGTGGGAGGAATAGTGCCCCGTCTGTGGTGTCAGTGGAAGTAATACTTTCACATATCAGTGGAGGGAATAGTGCCCCGCAGGCCAGATAAAGCCAAGCAAAGGGCCACAGTTTGGAGGCCCCTGCTGTAGGGTAAAGTTCTGATAATCATTGCAATGACCTTGGAAAGTTGGAGTGAGGAGAGTTGTAGTCACAGGATCAATTGCAGGACAAATATTACCGAAATGACTTTGATTGTATCAGGCATAAATCAAGTTCTTGAAAGTAAAACACACTTGTGTATCTAAAGCCCAACAATTTTTTTTTCTCTTTTCATTTTGGATAGGGTAAAGGATGGATAAAATCCCTGTCAGGTTTTTTTTTTATGCCACTCTGAGAGGGTAGACCCCCTGTTATGCAGTTTATTCCTGTTCTGGTGACAGCTGAAAATGTTGGATTTTCCCTAATTTTATATTTCACATATAGTGGTCAACAGGACAGATAGGGTAAATCTCCATAGTATGGAAATACAGTAAAAACCTGACAGGGAGTCTAAACTCTGCAATAAATTTGTTTGGCCTTTTATAATTATAGTCTTTATATTTGATTTACGGCAGGTGCTTTATGTGTAGGGGTTGTTTTAAATGTTTAGGATGCAGTGAGAAATGTCCAGTTGTTGGAATCATTCCTGTCTTTGCTCTTTAATTTTTTCTGCATAATAAATGAAAGCAGTCGATTTTCATCTTGCAAAAATGAGGCACTTGTAAGCATATTGATTTGCATTTTATATTTGGTTGTTCTGCAATGTAGTCCCTGCTAAGTACATATTACATTATGTGAGGTGTGATATCTTCTCTGTCTGATCTAAAAATTATACTTGTTGAAAAAAAAAAATAGTAATGTTATACACAAAGATTTGTAAGCTGTTGATTTGTTTATGTGTATTGTTCTACTCCAGTTAAGCTGATCATCTCATGGGATGAGATCTCCAGACTGGAGAAGACCTCTACTGTTCTGCTCACAGAGAGTATCCATGTTTGCTCTCAGGGGGAGGACCATTATTTCTCTATGTTTTTGCACATTAATGAAACATTCCTCCTAATGGAACAACTGGCCAGCTATGCTATCAGAAGACTTTTTGATAAAGAAACATTTGAAAATGATCCAATACTCAATGATCCCCTGCAAATCACAAAAAGGTAATCATTATCATTAAATAAATTTGCATGGGACCTGTAACTTTTCAACTATCTTTGAGATCCTTATTGCTTCCTCCTACTGTTTTTTACTGTTACATTGTTTGATCCTAGTCTTAGAATGAGAAAATTAGGGTTGCACCAATAGCGTTTTTTTTACCAACGAGTACACATACTGTACCAATACGTTCGGTCAAGTACTCGCAGATACTGAGTACCGATACCTTTTGTGGTGCAATTTGAGCCAATATAAAATGAATGGGCTCAAATCTCACTGCAAAGAATTGCATGCAATTTGAACAGGAATGCAGTGCGATTTAGAAAGACAGGGAAGCGCCATCTAAGAAGTGCAGCAATATTCAAACAGTTTATTAATGTTATAACAACTCGCATATTAAAAGTACATAATATATCTTGCATGTCAAATCCAAAACCACGGCCGCTTGCAGTGCTTACAGGACTGGATGAGATGTATTGGCTGTCCACCCCTAAGCGGATGGGGCACTATTCCTCCCCCCACTGACACCAACGATGTGGCACTATTCCTCCCCCCACTGACACCAACGATGTGGCACTATTCCTCCCCCCACTGACACCAACGATGGGGCACTATTCCTCCCCCCACTGACACCAACGATGGGGCACTATTCCTCCCCCCACTGACACCAACGATGGGGCAGTATTCCTCCCCCCACTGACACCAACGATGGGGCAGTATTCCTCCCCCCACTGACACCAACGATGGGGCACTATTCCTCCCCCCACTGACACCAACGATGGGGCACTATTCCTCCCCCCACTGACACCAACGATGGGGCACTATTCCTCCCCCCACTGACACCAACGATGGGGCACTATTCCTCCCCCCACTGACACCAACGATGGGGCAGTATTCCTCCCCCCACTGACACCAACGATGGGGCAGTATTCCTCCCCCCACTGACACCAACGATGGGGCACTATTCCTCCCCCCACTGACACCAACGATGGGGCACTATTCCTCCCCCCACTGACACCAACGATGGGGCACTATTCCTCCCCCCACTGACACCAACGATGGGGCACTATTCCTCCCCCCACTGACACCAACGATGGGGCACTATTCCTCCCCCCACTGACACCAACGATAGGGCACTATTTTCCCCCCCCCCTGACCCCAATGATGGGGCACTATTCTCCCCTCCACCACACTGACATCAATGATGGGGCACTATTCCTCCCACTGACACCAATGATGGGGCACTATTCCTCCCACTGACACCAATGATGTGGCACTATTCCTCCCACTGACACCAGTGATGGGGCACTACTCCCACTGACACCAGTGATGGGGCACTACTCCCCCCACTGACACCAGTGATGGGGCACTATTCCTCCCACTGACACCAATGATGGGGCACTACTCCCCCCACTGACACCAATGATGGGGCACTACTCCCCCCACTGACACCAATGATGGGGCACTATTCCTCCCACTGACACCAATGATGTGGCACTATTCCTCCCACTGACACCAGTGATGGAGCACTACTCCTCCAACTGACACCAGTGATGGGGCACTACTCCCCCCACTGACACCAGTGATGGAACACTACTCCCCCCACTGACACCAATGATGGGGCACTACTCCCCCCACTGACACCAATGATGGGGCACTACTCCTCCCACTGACACCAATGATGGGGCACTATTCCTCCCACTGACTCCAACGATGGGGCACTATTCCTCCCACTGACACCAACGATGGGGCACTATTCCTCCCACTGATACCAACGATGGGGCACTATTCCTCCCACTGATACCAACGATGGGGCACTATTCCTCCCACTGACACCAACGATGGGGCACTATTCCTCCCACTGACACCAACGATGGGGCACTATTCCTCCCACTGACACCAACGATGGGGCACTATTCCTCCCACTGACACCAACGATGGGGCACTATTCCTCCCACTGACACCAACGATGGGGCACTATTCCTCCCACTGACACCAACGATGGGGCACTATTCCTCCCACTGACACCAACGATGGGGCACTATTCCTCCCACTGACACCAACGATGGGGCACTATTCCTCCCACTGACACCAACGATGGGGCACTATTCCTCCCACTGACACCAACGATGGGGCACTATTCCTCCCACTGATACCAACGGTGGGGCACTATGCATCCCACTGATACCAACGGTGGGGCACTATGCATCCCACTGACATCAGTGATGGGGCACTATTCCTCCCACTGACACCAGTGATGGGGCACTATTCCTCCCACTGACACCAGTGATGGGGCACTATTCATCCCACTGACATCAGTGATGGGGCACTATTCCTCCCACTGATACCAACGATGGGGCACTATTCCTCCCACTGATACCAATGATGGGGCACTATTCATCCCACTGACATCAGTGATGGGGCACTATTCCTCCCACTGATACCAACGATGGGGCACTATTCCTCCCACTGATACCAACAATGGGGCACTATTCATCCCACTGACATCAGTGATGGGGCACTACTCCTTCCACTGACACCAATGACATGGCACTACTCCTCCCACTGCAAAATTACAGTTATGAAGTAGCAATGAAAATAATTTTATGGTTGGGGGTCACCACAACATGAGGAACTGTATTAAGGGGTCGCGGCATTAGAAAGGTTGAGAACCACTGTCCTAAATGGTCCGAATTGCAGTTTAAGGAATACACATCCATGAGAGTGAGTTAATGACTTATACCTGAACTCTGCACAGTTAAGTTTCATTCACATTGCATAACTCAGTATCTTAGATTGTAAGCTTCAAGGAGCAGGGTCCTCCTAACCCTCTTGTATTGAACTGTATTGTCTCCCGTTATATTGTAAAGCGCTGAGCAAACTGTTGGCGCTATATAAATCTTGTATAATAATAATAATAAAGCTACATTCCCAAAAAGTGGTCACATTAGCTAGTTCCCCTCTAGAGCAAGTTTTCATTTGCATAAATGTAAAAATCTACATTTTGGGCTATGTAATTACTTAAAACTCTCAGAATATGATATGTTTTCTGAAAGCAGAGGCATTGTAGATATTTGTGCACCTGTTGATAAAACAGATTTTTAGGAAAAATATACTATAGTGAATTCTGTTGCAAATGCACACAATATAATACCTTTTTTTTTTAAGAAAACAAAAGGATGGGGTTACCTTGAGTAAATGGATACCAAACATGTCAAGTCTTAAAATTTCATGCACCCATGATATTCCCCCCCCAAAAAACCTATGGTACCCAAAATTCTCAATGGGTGACACTTTAACCCATTAATGCCTCATGTTCCATTATTGGAACAAAGTGATGTGAGAGTTATTTTTATCCTACTGCTCAAGGTCATCGCCAGGGTCTGATTTTTCACAATTTATGAAATTTCAACCTCAGGCATAAATGATCTAAAAGTTTTTAGAGCTCATCATTTTAGAGTTAACTTTGAATTATGGCCCTAGCATCCGAAATTTGTACCATTTTTTTTATTTTTTTGAGAAATATACTTTATTTTTTACATAAGCATAAAAAAAACAAGATACTGAATCAGGGTACATTCCACCCTGTACTGCAAAGGAGCGCATAAATACACCACATAACAATACAGTTCCAATCATACAATAAGTACATTCACTCTGCGTTATGATGCCCAACGTGGTTACAGGCCCAAAGCTTTATTAAAAAGACAAAGACACACAAGGGAGAGTAGGGGGAAGGGGAGATCTTCAGACATCCTCTTCCTCAAAGTCCATCAAGTTATAGTCTCTGAGCAGACTGTGGACCAGTGCTCGACAGTCCTCAATGGACATCCTCTCCTGCTGGTGGATGAGGCGCTTCCTGGCGCACCATAAAGCATCCTTGAAACAACACAGTGCCTGCCAGGCTCCGTCAATGTCCTCCAGGGTAAAAGTCCCACAGAAAAGTCCGTTCAACGCACCAAAGTGTGTGATGGCTGCCTGTGGCACAAAGTCCTTGAGTTCTGGTTCCAAGGCCCTCAACAGGTCCTGAGTGAAAGAACACTCCCAGATAACGTGCAGGGAAGTTTCCTCCTGGATGATGCAAAAAGGCAGTGCCTGTATCTGCTCAGGTTCCTGGCATGCATGAATTCCCTGAGTGGCAACCCCCCCTTGGATCGCCATGCATGCCAGGTCCTTGTGCCTGCTGGTGAGTCTCTTTAAAGAAACATTCCTTCAGACCACTTTGCAAGTGGCTGAAGGCAGGCCTGGAACTGACTCCAAAATGTCGTTTGCTATGATCAGCTTGTAGATAGTCTTTGGTTTCCACAAGTCGGGCTTGACTCCATGTAGCCCCTGCTCCCTAATAAACTTACAAGTGTCCAAGTAATACCAAGGAGTGTCCCAGTTGTAGGGGATGGGATCTGTTCCATTTGTCCCATCCGAGGGACCTTCAGAGGGACAAAAGGAAAAAAACGTGACATTTGTACTGATACCTCACTTGTGGTGCTATTGTGGTTTACTTATTCTGCAGATTGTAAAATCTTGTTGTATGTAAATATAGATGTTCCCAGGATAGTTAACATTAAGGGCGTGTCCGCTGGGCATAATAAAACACTCAAACACACCAACACAAAACCCTCAGGTCTTTTGATTTGATTAGATTTTCTTTAACACCCTTCCTGGAGACAAGAAAAGATAACTGCATTAGAAGCTGAGATCTGTCATTTTACCATTGAAACTACTAAAGATTATTGAGAGTCATGATAAGTGGGCAAGTGATTCCTGCAACATCAGATTAGAGTAAAGCTGGCCATACATGGATTGTAATTCAAAAAGATCAGCAGGTACTGGCCGAATTTTGATACATGTATGGGCAAGGAGCGTTTTACAGAAGTCGATCTATCCAATCCTATTTTGTTCAACCGCCCTTTCCAATTTTTTTCCCCCCATTTGATCAGTGCTGCAGGCTATAGTCTGCAATGATGATCAGTGTATTCTGATGGTGGGTAGTCTCCCCACTGTCCAAGTACAATAGTTCAGCAGGGAGGAATTGAATGTGTGGGAATCAGGTTCGTTTAAAAAAAAAAAAAAACTGGCTGCCTTAATCTTCGAGTGATTTGATGCTAGCACTGTACTGAGACCAGGTGGACTGCACCTAAGTATTTTGTTTCACTTTTAAATCTTCTTATTTTATTGTTGCTTATGTCTGTTTTGTGATATGGCTTCTGGAAATATTTCTTGCACTGTTTTTAAATTAAACATTGCTCACCTGGAACTGTAAGTCAGCAGATACATAATTTCTTTTTTCTTTTTTGTTCAACCAGCAGGTTGAAAAAAAAAAAAAGAGCTAATTCCCCCATTGGTACATTTAATGTGGATGGAGGAACCCTTCCTACTGAGCTGTTGTATTGTTCCCTACCAGATAATTACAATGATCAGTGTTGCTGGCTATAACCAGCAGCACTGATCGTTTTGAGTTCTTAGACAGACAGACAGGCTTCTGTATAACGAACTAAGCCATGCATGGATTGAAATGTGTCCAGTCCCTGCTGAACCAGATGAATTTTGATCCATGTATGGCTGGCTTAAATGCTCTAACTAAAAACTGAGAACACTTTGAAGAAGCTACGGTAGTGTATACTTTGTATCATCAGCTGTCACAGCCAGTCAGGAATGTAACAAACATTTTAGAGGTCAGAATCGCAACAGTGAATGGTGTTAGCAGTGCTTGTTTTCATTAAAACATGGTAATGCTCATCATGTGTTTAAAGAGTTATAGCAGTATTAAACCCAAAGACAGAAATTTAATATATTGCAACTTAACAATTAGATGTGGTGGCTGTTTTTTTTTTTTTTTTTTTAAATTTGTTCCCCCTCTGTTTTCACCTGGTGATCAAGCCGGTAACATACCTGCTGTATTAGAGTACCCCCACTCTGGATGAATGTGTACAGTAGGCACCTTTGGATAACAGTATTGTTAGTTTGGGGGAAAGGGGAGTATTAAATGTACTAGCAGATTTAAATACACTAACATATCGAAGGTGAACTCCAGCTCACATTTTATAATCAGTTACTGCAAACAGTTTTTTTTTCCTTTTGGGGATAAAGGTTTTATATAAATAATAGCTGATCATTGAAAGCACCCCTGCTAGAGTCAAATGATTTGTCCCATCCCTGTAAACTGATACATCTGGAAGAGAGCATGTTCTTTTGAAAAACAACATACTTACTGGCCAGATCACCAGATGTAAACAGAAGAAAGAAAGCCTAAAAAAGAAAACAGATATCTAAAAATTGCCTAATTGCAATATAATGTTTGCTTTTGGATTTAATACCACAATAACTGTTTAGCTGTCCTACACCAGATCACTCAGTCCTCTGCTGCTTGGATTGTTGCCAAATGAGCTGTAACATTGTGAGAATGTGTCATATCACAGATACCTTTTATAGAGGGAGGAATGAAGTTAGAAAAACCTTTTATGTCTGCAAATCTGTTGTCTTACTAGGAAGGTGAGATATTGAAAGACAATCTTGTATGTCTACTAAAGAGTATCAGAAATCAGAAGGAATTTGTGTGTATCTATAGGAATGGAAAGCCTTATCTACCTACTAACCAGAATGATTTTGGTTCCCTACTAGAGGTCTGGAAAGCCGTGCACACAGTGAGCGTTTTACTACATACTTCAGACTGCCAAGAGAAGAGACATTAAAAGAGGTGCATGAATGTTTCTTATGGATACCCTTCAGCCACCTAAATACAGTGGGGAAGATGTGCATTTCTGAGAACTACATTTGCTTCGCTAGCCATGATGGCAGCCTTTATAGCACAATCATACCTTTACGAGAGGTAATATTAATTTGAAGACAATTTTCCCACAGTGATAAAATAAATGCTATAATGGTTAAAGCAGTCTGTTAAATTGTGTTCTTTTTGTCATTTATGTGCAGCTAATGTGTTTCCATTGGATTTGTATTTCTGCTTTCTTTTTTTTTCACTGAACTCAAGCCTTTTTAGGACAGCATGCAACCACATATCCTATGTTTGTGGTATTTTACTATTGATCTATAGGCTTCTAAATGCTGTCTTCAAGGAAGACTAATAAATGTCAACAAATCTGTAGTAATGCCTGACTGTTATTGACATTCAAGAGTTTAAAGCAAACATGTTGCAATCTTGGACAATGTAAAATGAACAATGTAAAATAATGTGAATAATAATGCATCAGCTGAGGTTATCTTCAGAGAAACCTGCTTGTTAAAAAGACCCGTGGATTCAGCAATAGAGGAACTTTTAGTTGTAAATCTCAGCTTTTCTGAAAGACTGCCCATCATAGTAAAGTACTTAATTGAGAGATTGGTAGGACTAGGTGTGGCTATTACAGGAAAAGCCAAAATATGCATACCTGTTCAGTTATCCATATGTGATGTACTGATATTTTTTACATGGTTTTTGTCTGGCAGCATCTTCTCATTATGTTTTTATTGTCCAGGTTTGTGACTGGTTTACAAACGTATGCTTCTTATACAACCAATAGAACTGGTTTAGATTGAATCGAATCAGCTTGTGACTATATAAGGGGCATATTATTTATTTTATTACAAGTACTTGTATAGCACTGTTAAGTTACCCAGCTCTTTACATATATATATTGTACATTCACATCAGTCCTTAACTCTACAGGAGTGTAAACTCTAAGGTCCCTAACTCACATTCATACATACATATACTTGGGTCAGTTTAGATATAAATTGTGTTCTAAAGCTGGCATTATGCTATTTGATTTCTTTCATACAACGTGCTGGCGAAAGAAAAGAAATCAAATTGATTCCTCCATCCACACAAATGACATGGATGGATGAATCTCCTCTGCCAGGCTGTTGTATTCTGACAGGCACTAGTGCTGGCTGTCAAAATACCCTAAACCCAAACAGTCCCTACAGCTGCTGTTGTCAGTTCGGCTGACAATTTTTGGCCTGGCTCCTTTGTCAAAGGTCGATTGAGTAATTGACTTTTGCTGGGCCAGCAGGGCCATCCACAGTTAGAATTTCAACCAATTCCTCTGCATTGGTCAAAATTCTAACGTGGCCAGCTCTAGAGAGGATTTTCTTTATCTCTCCAATGAAAAACATAGAGAAAAAACTTTTCAGGGGTTTTAACCATTATCTTAAACGAAAAGGCTTTAGGTACATTTTAAATACTTTGCCAATGTGCTGTCTTGATGCATACCGTTGCTGTTTCTTGATTTTTAATGATTCTTACATTAAAGACTGAATTTATGTTTGCAGATTATTGGATTAGAAAAGTCTGATGTTATAACAAGGGCTATTACCATTAGCACAAAAAGGAAGAATATATTTCGTTTCACAGATGTTCGAGACTTTGAATCCTTGGTGGCAAGATTGAGGTCCAGATGTGCAATAACAAGTCCCCAGCACACAGCATATACTGAGGTAAGTCACACTAACTCTTGTTTTAAGAACTATTGCTGAAATGTTTTTGACCTTTGGATTGCAATAAATAATGTATGAAGATGGTGTGTTGTAAAAATGTAGATGGTATCCAATAACCAAGAGGTGAAGTGGGAGCTGGTAAAACTATTTCTGATCTGGACACTTGTTCATGGTGGCAACTGTACAGAAGCTTTGCAAATGGTGCTCAGTTATACTTTTATCCTTATGGTATTGTCCTTTTAGCACTATTAATAACTGGGTTCCCATAGAAGATTTTGAAATCTTGTCCCAGTCATAAGTTCTTGCAAAAAAAATTTTTTCCTGGGTACTTAAAGAACAATTTCATCCAGCGAGTAAAAAAATTAGTTTCTAATGTTAGTTAGCTAATGCAGCAACCTTGCCAGAAAGTTCAGTTCACCAGCCACCTTACCTTCAAACTCCAAGGCAGGTTTGATTCTGATTTGTGGCTGTGAGGAACTTCTTAGAGCCTTATATTTCTTCAACTTCGCCAGCAGGTGTGTTCCAGGATCAGGCAAAAAAGATGGACTAGTTCAGTAAAGCAATGCCTGGAAAAAATGCACCGTTCTACATGTAGTTTTTTTTCTCCGTGTGCATTTCATGGCTGAATTTTAAGTCAACTGTAATTTTAAAGCCACCTTCTTTGAGAGGACAATGTACATTGTAATACTGAATGTACTTTTGTAGCATGTAGAACTGCTTGAACTGTGACTCCATGACATACGTTATGTTATACTTTGATTGTTTCAATATAAGTATATAGACAGTGTCATTTTTCAGATTAGCTACAGTTATAATGCAGAGTTCCCAGAAGAGCATCCTATGGTGGGTCCAAAAGGCACCAGCAAGACTGTGAGCACAGAAGCCTTAATGACCGTGTTTCATCCTCAGGATGCAGAGAACCTTGATCCAATAATGGTATGGAAACATTTACATAACCAGTTTTTTGTTGTGAATACAAGTCACCAATATTGTACAACTTTTCTTGTGATCCTTTGGCCACTTCTTCACAGAAAATTAGTGGTATGGGATGTAGTATGAGCATAGTGTCTGTAGCATGACCACTGTAACACAACTTTGTAGTTATGGATGACAGAACTAGTTCTACTATAAATACCCTTTTTATAAAGGATGTTTGACTTTCCACTTGCAGCATAAAAATGGTTCATAGTCTGAGATGTATTATCTTTTAAAAACTGGCCAGTATAAAATGTGTACCTCCAGAGTTTCCATTTATTTCTTTACATGCTTGGTCAGCTACGTGTCTTTCTTTTGGGAATTATAGAAAATATTTTCTTATTACAATATTAAAATAGATTGTAGACCCTGTACTCAAAATCAATATGTTAATGCAAAAAATTGCAGTTTGGAATTCTTTGTCTTTCTTAGTGATATAAATGCTGCTCAGAAGCTGCATCAGAAATAATATATGTAATTTTATTTTTTTTTGCAGCTGAAAGAAAAAATGAAGGAGCAGTATTGGAATATTCTGTTCACCGAATGTGGTCGTGGCATTAGCATGTTTCGTACAAAGAGAACTAGAAATTTAGTTGTTAAGGGAATTCCCGAAACTTTGAAAGGAGAACTTTGGTTACTTTTCTCAGGTAGCGATTACTTTTAATTGTCAATGTAATGTGTTAGCAGTGAAGAACTATATGTTATTTTGTTAATACTGCTTGATTTTTGCTGAAAATGGTGAAAGCGCAATTAACTTGCAATTGCATATTGTGCTAATGGCCATTAATACATGCACATAGATGCAAAAGGGCCCTACTTTACTACCTGTAGGTTAATGGAATAAGTGACATGCAATCCTTACACTTTTTGCTTGCATACTTGGTGAGCATATGAAGACATGAGCTGCTGGAGACAATGATTTGATTAGAACAAGTGAATAAATATTAGTTAACTATATATTTAGATCTAAAGCTGGCCATACAACATTCTGTTTTGTTCTCATTCAACATTATTTACCAGCAACAATGTAGCGAGAGCATCCAATACCAGAATGGTGTTTGAATTTCTTGCAGGCCCTCCCTACAAAGTTGTTGGTAAAGTTTAGTAGCGTCAGTGTTACCTCAACATTTCATATTCCTGATATATGTCTGTTACCATGTACTTGTGTTTTAAATTATCCAGTGAAGGCTGAGTTCTGCGGTCACTTTTTCAGGAGTTGTTTACTTATTCCGGGTCACAATCCTGAGCAATGTCCTTTTTTTTTTTTTTTTAAATTCTTTAAAGTTTTTAGGAAAATGCAAAATACAGTATACGTATAGTACAAGTATAAAAAGGAAAACAAACTCTCAGGCTACTTTGGAACATAGCTGTAGAGTTCAGGGAAATGTATTGGGGTGTGTCAAACTATTGGTAGAGGGATCCCAACTGCCGAAAGAGCAGGGACACCTTTTCCACCAACAGGGTTAGCCTTCCACGTATATATAGTGCAATAATTCTGTGCATCTGGTGTAGGGAGAAGAAAAAGAAGAACAAGTGGAGAAAGAGTAGGGGAGGGGGAAACAAGGGGGTGGGAAAAGTGCAAGCAGGGGCCTGACCCTAAGGGTTCCATACAATGGCCCTTGCAAGCAGAATTGGCGTCCCAGCGCCATATAGACATCAAGAGCCAGGGCCATATGCTGGCCATATTCAGGTGGCGAGGTCTGCACTATAACTCACAGAGAAAGTATAATCGGCCCAGTAGAACCATGTTTTGCGAAACTTCTTTCTGTGATTTGCAGAGGCAGGCATATCTTTCATTCTGTAAGTTTCCCCAATGTTGTGTAACCAAACACTTACCAGGGGAGCAATAGGTTGCTTCCAGAAAAGTGGGTTGCAGGTCTTGGCAGCATTAAGTAACTGAATCATCAGTGACCATTTGGAACATTTGGATGACATAAGAGTTAAGTGAAGCAGATTGGCTGCCATATCATTCCCGTATTGAACGTCAGTGAGTTTGAATGTTAGGTTACAAACCTTTTCCCGGAAGGGTCTTAGAACTGGGCAACTCCAGAACATATGAAGGTATGTACCTTCATGCTGGTAGCAGCACCAGCATAGGGAGGGTGTGCTCAGAAACATTTTGTGTAGAATCAAAGGGGCCCTATACCAACGTGTTAAAATTTTAAAAAGCCAGTTTGTTGGATGGAGTTGAAAAGAGATGCAGTGTGAGAAAAACGCATCATGCGTGTTTTTCGTTTTTCAGAAAAGCTGATGTCCAAGTCAGACTCCCATATCTCAATATAGGGTAGGTCTACATGGTCAGGTGGGTGAGAAAGTAGTTTATAGAATAAGGATAGGCCATGTTGAATCGGGAAGGATGCTGCGCATAGCATTTCAAACTCAGTTAAAGGAGGAAGTGAAAGTGTCCATTTTCCCAAGCTGTGCAAAAATTGTCTTAGTTGGAACTGCATAGGCAGGTCCATCATTTGTTGGAGTTCTGACAAAGATTTACAGCCCGTAAAAGTATGACGGAATGCAACAAGACGAAACTTGCCGAAGCAGTGGTCAAAATTGGCAATTCATAATCACTGGAAGGATTCGAGCGTGGTCTATGACAAGTGGAATGCGCGATGACAAATGTCCTGAGAAGACAGCTTCTTGTTCGACTACTAGGAGTCTGGCCATATATCCAAGGGTGTGATTTAATGGAGGAGGGAAGGTCTGCCTTGAGCCACGGAATTCCACTGAGCGGAATGTCTGTGGATGGCTGTTCTAATTGGATCCAGTGTTTGACATCCTGGCTGGTAAACCAGTCCAAAATATGTGCGAGATGCACTGCCCTGTGGTATTTTAGAGGGTTCGGGAAACCTAAGGTGCAGCGGTGTTTAGGATAGGACAGGAACGTGTGAGATAACCTATGAGATTTGTGGGCCCATAGGACAGTGGAGAAAGCCTCTCCTGTACACTTGAGGAATGACTTAGGGATTCTAATTGTGATGGTCTGCAATAGGTATAGCAGCCTTGAGAGAATATTCATCTTTAGGACACTGTTCCTCTGGAGCCATGAAAGGCATTTTATGGACCACTGGGTCCTGTCGTAACCGTAGTCAGAAGTGGTGAAAAGTTGGCAGGAATGAGCCCCGTAAGTGAGGCAGTTAGGTGGATCCCTAGATATCAGATATGTTGCTGGGCTCATTTAAACACAAAATGAGACATCAGGGCATCTATAGTGGCCTGTAGGACGCTCAATAACCTTTTTTCTCTTTCGGTCAGTTGACCACGCTTATGCTTATTAGATGACATTTTCCCAGAACTGCATATGCCATCAGACATGACTTTGTATTACTAGAAGTGTGCACAGTTATGAAAGTGAGGCTTCCCACCTGTTAGCTAGGTGTCTCATCACACAGCAAAAGAATGTTACATCACTTCCTTTTTCAACACAAAACATGTTGTCACTTTCACACTTGCAAATCATGTAGTGTTTCCATTTTTTGTCCAACCCCTGTAAATATGAGAGCTAATTGGAAATAAATATTTGTTTTTCAAGATTTCAATCAGAGAATGCACCTGAAATTATATATTTTAGTAATGTAACAAGCCGTCTATCAGCATTGATAGGTGGTGATGCATAGATTCTCAGTTTTAATTCTACCTGTTAGATAGCTGTTTCTATCTTGTGCATTGAAAGGGTATACTGTAAAGATCCTATAATATAACTCTCTATTATTATTATTACTTATTGGCAGGTGCAGTTAATGACATGGCATCTAATCCAGGCTACTACTCAGAAATTGTGGAAAAGTCTCTCGGCACATGCACTTTGGCAACTGATGAAATTGAGCGAGATTTGCGCAGATCCCTGCCAGAACACCCAGCATTTCAAAGTGACACTGGCATCTCTGCATTGAGAAGAGTGCTGACGGCATATGCATACAGAAACCCCAAAATTGGATATTGTCAGGTTAGCTCCTTTCCTCATATATCTTCTAGAGTTGTGTAAAAGGGACATGTTTGCAGGAGTATGTTTTTTTTTTTTTTTCTTCTTCAAGGCTAAAGAGATTTTATTACCACATGTCATATCAGACCATTTGTTAGTGTGCTAATTCTGTTTAAACAGGATATGGTGTATGTCTGCCAACAAGTACTAAAGTCTCCGATTTAAGGTGTGTTGTATCTTATGAATTGTTTATGAAGTGGAGGTAGGAGGTGCAGAAACCTGGCATGTGCTGGTATTTTTTTTTCCAGGGCAGACACACAGCAGACACACAAGTTTGGCTGAACTGCTCTTTTAAATTAAATAGCTAACCATTTTTAATGTTCAACAATTCCTGGCTGAATTATGCCTGGAGTCATTTAGCCCATTTCCAGTGAGCTCAGAGAGTCCAGAGCCCACTCTGGGCTTATAGGAGAATGTTGCAGAGAACAGCACCATGTCATTGCTTGGCACTCATTTCTTCAGTATTTATGATCTGGCCACTGCAGAAGCAAGAAAAGGGTGAAGAGGACCTGTGATATCGCCAGGCACTCTAGAAAAACGACATTTTTTATAAGGATACAGGTTCTCTAAAGGGGACAGGAAGCTAAAAAGACAACATATGCAGTTACTTATACTTCTTTTATGTAAAAATACTTTTGTATAAGTTTAGGTGAATATATGTTTGAATTAAATGTTTTCTTTCTTTTTTTAGTACGTAACTAATTAATCTTTAAAGCATCATAAAGCTTAACCCACAATGGAATAAGTCCAGACATGCCATGTTTTTTTGCTGCTTAGTTGTCGTAGTTGCTCAATTACTGCCATTTTATTTAGTTTTGGTAATTTAGCTTGGTAAACAAACAAGCTAAAAAGCAGCACTAAATATCCAAAGCATAAAAAGAAATCCTAAAAATCAATAATGTGTCATAATAAACTGTGCATCTACTGTAACACATGTGCAAACATGTCCAATATTCCAATATACATAGAGTGTGTCAGGGCTCCCAGGTGTGACCAGAGGTGTGTGACTGACGCAGGGAAACGCAGACTTCAGATATGTGATAAACAATATAATTTATTAACAATAACAATACAAACATAAACGCAGTGCAATACTAAACATAATACAGTGCAATCAAACCAAACCAACCACCCACAGATAACAGTACATACAAGCAAGCGTCGTCAGGCAGGCCGGGTCAATATCAATTGGGCAGGTAGGTACAGGGGGAGCAAGCGGAGATTGGTCGGGGTCACAGGCCAGGTTCAGCAGGTAGCTAGCAGCGTAGTACAGAGGGTCAGGCAGAGGGATGGTCAGGGTCACAAGCCAGGGATCAGAACAGGTAGCAGGCAGCGTAGTACAGAGGGTCAGGCAGAGGGATGGTCAGACAAGCCAGGGATCAGAGCAGGGTCAGCAGAGAATCAGACAGGAACAGAGAGCAGGAACAGGATACAGGGCCCAAGAGAAACACAACACCAAGGCGGAGTCTGCAAGTCTGGCCATCCCTTAAATACCCCAGCATAATCAGTTCCAGGTGTTAGCTGGCTGCAAAGTTGAGTCTCTGATTGCTGGGAGCACCCGCTGGCCAGCCCTGGTACTGCAGATCAAAAGGCAGGTGAGTCCCACCATTGCTGGCTAGTCCATTCCTGACAGTACCCCCCCCTCAAGGAGCGGCCTCAGGACGCTCCAAACAGTCCTAGCTGGGCAAAATGTTCCACCGCCCGGGTCTGGTAACTGGCGGGATATCAAAGACTGGCACACCGGGCAGGACTCCGGGCAGCGGCACACCGGGCAGGACTCCGGGCAGCGGCACACCGGGCAGGGGCACACCGGGCAGAGGCACATTGGGCAAAGGCACACCGGGCAGAGGCACATCGGGCAGGACTCCGGGCAGAGGCACATCGGATTACCAGGCGAAGCAGCAGGCACCGGGCCCCCGGGCGGGGCAGCAAGCACCGGGCCCCCGGGCGGGGCAGCAGGCACCGGGCCCCCGGGCGGAGCAGCAGGCACCGGGCCCCCAGGCGGAGCAGCAGGCACCGGGCCCCCGGGCGGAGCAGCAGGCACCGGGCCCCCGGGCGGAGCAGCAGGCACCGGGCCCCCGGGCGGGCGTCAGGCACCGGGCCCCCGGGCGGGGCGACAGGCACCGGGCCCCCGGGCGGGCGACAGGCACCGGGCCCCCGGGCGGGGCGACAGGCACCGGGCCCCCGGGCGGGGCGACAGGCACCGGGCCCCCGGGCGGGGCGACCGGCACCGGGCCCCCGGGCGGGGCGACCGGCACCGGGCCCCCGGGCGGGGCGACCGGCACCGGGCCCCCGGGCGGGGCGACCGGCACCGGTCCCCCGGGCGGGGCGGGAGCCGGGCCCCCAGGAGAGGCGACAGGCATCGGGCCCCCAGGCGGGGCGACAGGCATCGGGCCCTCAGGCAGAGCGGCGGGCGCCGGACCCCCAGATGGAGTGACAGGTCTCGGGCCCCCAGGCGGAGCGACAGGTCTCGGGCCCTCAGGCGGAGCGGCGGGCGCCGGACCCCCAGATGGAGCGACAGGTCTCGGGCCCCCAGGCAGAGCGGCGGGCGCCGGACCCCCAAGTGGAGCGACAGTTCTCGGGCCCTCAGGCGGAGCGGCGGGCGCCGGACCCCCAGGTGGAGCGACAGGTCTCGGGCCCCCAGGCGGAGCGACAGGTCTCGGGCCCCCAGGCGGAGCGACAGGTCTCGGGCCCCCAGGCGGAGCGGCGGGCGCCGGACCCCCAGATGGAGCGACAGGTCTCGGGCCCTCAGGCGGAGCGGCGGGCGCCGGACCCCCAGGTGGAGCGACAGGTCTCGGGCCCTCAGGCGGAGCGGCGGGCGCCGGACCCCCAGGTGGAGCGACAGGTCTCGGGCCCCCGGGCGGAGCAACAGGTCTCGGGCCCCCGGGCGGAGCAACAGGTCTCGGGCCCCCAGACGAAGCGGCGGGCACCGAGTCACCAGGCACGACAGTAAGCACCGAGTCGTCTGGCAAGACTGCGGGCACCGAGTCGTCTGGCAAGACTGCGGGCACCGAGTCGTCTGGCAAGACTGCGGGCATCGAGTCATCTGGCAAGACTGCGGGCATCGAGTCAACTGGCGGAACAGCGGGCACCGAGTCGTCTGGCAAGACTGCGGGCACCGAGTCGTCTGGCAAGACTGCGGGCACCGAGTCGTCTGGCAAGACTGCGGGCACCGAGTCGTCTGGCAAGACTGCGGGCACCGAGTCGTCTGGCAAGACTGCGGGCACCGAGTCGTCTGGCGGAACAGCGGGCATCGAGTCAACTGGCAAGACTGCGGGCACCGAGTCGTCTGGCAAGACTGCGGGCACCGAGTCGTCTGGCAAGACTGCGGGCACCGAGTCGTCTGGCAAGACTGCGGGCATCGAGTCAACTGGCGGAACTGCGGGCACCGAGTCGTCTGGCAAGACTGCGGGCACCGAGTCGTCTGGCAAGACTGCGGGCACCGAGTCGTCTGGCAAGACTGCGGGCACCGAGTCGCCTGGCAAGACTGCGGGCACCGAGTCGTCTGGCAAGACTGCGGGCACCGAGTCGTCTGGCAAGACTGTGGGCATCGAGTCGTCTGGCAAGACTGCTGGCATCGAGTCGTCTGGCAAGACTGCGGGCATCGAGTCAACTGGCGGAACAGCGGGCACCGAGTCGTCTGGCAAGACTGCGGGCACCGAGTCGTCTGGCAAGACTGCGGGCACCGAGTCGTCTGGCAAGACTGCGGGCACCGAGTCGTCTGGCAAGACTGCGGGCACCGAGTCGTCTGGCGGAACAGCGGGCATCGAGTCAACTGGCAAGACTGCGGGCACCGAGTCGTCTGGCAAGACTGCGGGCACCGAGTCAACTGGCGGAACAGTGGGCATCGAGTCAACTGGCGGAACAGCGGGCATCGAGTCAACTGGCGGGACTGCGGGCACCGAGTCGTCTGGCAAGACTGCGGGCACCGAGTCGTCTGGCGGAACAGCGGGCATCGAGTCAACTGGCAAGACTGCGGGCACCGAGTCGTCTGGCAAGACTGCGGGCACCGAGTCGACTGGCGGAACAGCGGGCACTGAGTCGTCTGGCAAGACAGTGGGCTCCGAGTCAACAGGCACGACAGTGGGCACCGGGTCATCAGGTATCGGATTGTCTGGCTCGACAGCGGGCATCGGGTCACCAGGTATGACAGCGGGCACTGGGTCACCAGGCATCAGGTCATTTGGCTTGCCAGCGGGCACCGCGTCATCTGGCAAGGCAGTGGGCACCGGGTCACCAGGTATGACAGCGGGCTCTGAGTCAATTGGCACGACAGCGGGCACTGGATCAGGTACCGGATCATCTGGATCAACAGCGGGCATCGAGTCAACTGGCCTAATAGGATCGTCGGGCTGGATCAGTTCATCATGCTGAGTAGCGGCATCAGGCTGAATGCAGGCATCAGGCCGAGTAGAGGCTTC
The DNA here is from genome assembly GCF_062004578.1 of Staurois parvus. Taxonomy (NCBI): domain Eukaryota; kingdom Metazoa; phylum Chordata; class Amphibia; order Anura; family Ranidae; genus Staurois; species Staurois parvus. Next base: position 3,738,398 of record NW_028318157.1, read on the forward strand.
AGGCCGAGTAGAGGCTTCAGGCCGAGTAGAGGCTTCAGGCCGAAGAGAGGCATCAGGCTGAGTAGGGGCATCAGGCTGAGTAGAGGCATCAAGCTGAGTAGAGGCATCAGGCTGAGTAGAGGCATCAGGCTGAGTAGAGGCATCAGGCTGAGTAGAGGCATCAGGCTGAAGAGAGGCATCAGGCTGAGTAGAGGCATCAGGCTGAGTAGAGGCATCAGGCTGAGTAGAGGCATCAGGCTGAGTAGAGGCATCAGGCTGAGTAGAGGCATCAGGCTGAGTAGAGGCATCAGGCTGAGTAGAGGCTTCAGGCTGAGTAGAGGCTTCAGGCTGAGTAGAGGCTTCAGGCTGAGTCACGGAAGGCAGGTTCACCGGTTTGGATACTGGCAGGATGGTATTGGTTGGAAAGAATTTTCGCTTTTTTTCTGGTTTTAACTACTGGAGCACTGCAAGTAAACGCAGGTCTGCAAACGAATGGAACGAAGGGACTCTACCTGGTCTGCACTAAATGGTGGCAAAAATTCATCCCTGCATTCAGGGGAACCAGATGAAACCAACTCAGCACAAACCTCAATCAAAGGCTGCACCTCAGAGAACTCTGTGCCCTGATCTACTAGAACATGAGCGAGCCGTATACATTCTAGTAGTTGATCCCTGGGATACTCCTTCAGAGTTTGATAAGCATACTCCCTGTCATCAAACACTAGCAGAGATAAATACACAACCTCATCCAGATCCATCCTTCCCAGCAACAAGCCAAGATTGCTTCCCTGTGCAGCCACTTCTGGTCAGGATTGGCCTTGGTGTAATGTCAGGGCTCCCAGGTGTGACCAGAGGTGTGTGACTGACGCAGGGAAACGCAGACTTCAGATATGTGATAAACAATATAATTTATTAACAATAACAATACAAACATAAACGCAGTGCAATACTAAACATAATACAGTGCAATCAAACCAAACCAACCACCCACAGATAACAGTACATACAAGCAAGCGTCGTCAGGCAGGCCGGGTCAATATCAATTGGGCAGGTAGGTACAGGGGGAGCAAGCGGAGATTGGTCGGGGTCACAGGCCAGGTTCAGCAGGTAGCTAGCAGCGTAGTACAGAGGGTCAAGCAGAGGGATGGTCAGGGTCACAAGCCAGGGATCAGAACAGGTAGCAGGCAGCGTAGTACAGAGGGTCAGGCAGAGGGATGGTCAGACAAGCCAGGGATCAGAGCAGGGTCAGCAGAGAATCAGACAGGAACAGAGAGCAGGAACAGGATACAGGGCCCAAGAGAAACACAACACCAAGGCGGAGTCTGCAAGTCTGGCCATCCCTTAAATACCCCAGCATAATCAGTTCCAGGTGTTAGCTGGCTGCAAAGTTGAGTCTCTGATTGCTGGGAGCACCCGCTGGCCAGCCCTGGTACTGCAGATCAAAAGGCAGGTGAGTCCCACCATTGCTGGCTAGTCCATTCCTGACAGAGTGCATCAACATGCAATAAACAAAACAAACATGCCGATATAGCTCAAAATAGCAAGAAAGTGAGAATGTATGACAAAGTTCAGGTTGTGTGTTTTTCATAAGTTACAAAGTGAAAGAAAACTTCCATGAAGATATTGATCCAACATAAAATATCCCAAGCAATCCTCTTTACCTTTGTGAAATGATCCAAAATGCCCCAGTGGAAGGACTCTTACCCCAGCACCTTGATCTCCGATTACAGAGCAGTCATGATATCATGAGCATGGTTGAATCAGCCATCCAGTGCACCTCCTCAGCACTTCAGATGTTAAATCTCCAACTCTCAGTGATAGCAGCCATATATACAGTTGCAAGAAAAAGTATGTGAACCCCTTGGGATTACGTGGAGTTTTGCATGAATTGGGCATAAAATGTGCTCTGAACGTCATCTAAGTCACAACAATAGAACAACACGGTCTGCTGAACATAATACTACACAAACATTAGATGTTGCCATGGTTTAATTGCACATAACATGTAAACATTCACAGTGCAGGGAGGAAAAAGTATGTGAGGCCCTAGCTTAATGACTTCTCCCAGAGCTAATTGGAGCCAGGAGTGAACCACCCTTGACTCCAATCAGTGTGATGATATTGGATGTGTGGCTGACAGCTGTCCTGCCCTTAAAAAACACACACCTGTTTTGGGTTTACTGGTTTCAAGAAGCACTGTCTGATGTGAACCATGCCTCGCAGAGAAGAGCTCTCAGAAGACCTACGATCAAGAATTGTTGACTTGCATGAAGCTGCAAAGAGTTACAAAAGTATCTCCAAAAGCCTTGATGTTCATGTGTCCACGGTAAGACAGACTGTCTACAAATGGAGAAAGTTTAGCACTGTTGCTACTCTCCCTTGGCGTGGTCGTCCTGTAAAAATGACTGCAAGAGCACAGCGCAGAATGCTGCATGAGGAGAAGAAGAATCCCAGAGTGTCAGCTAAAGACCTACAGAAATCTCTGGCACATGCTAACATTTTTGTTGACACATCTACAATAAGGAAAACATTAAACAAGAATGGAGTACATGGGAGGACACCACGGAGGAAGCCATTGCTGTCCACAAAGAATATTGCAGCACGTTTGAAGTTTACAAAAGAGCACCTGGATGTTCCACAGCACTACTGGCAAAATATACTGTGGGCAGATGAAACCAAGATTGAGTTGTTTGGGAAGAACACACAACACTATGTGTGGAGAAAAAAAGGCACAGCACACCAACATCAAAACCTCATCCCCACTGTGAAACATGGCGGAGGGAGCATCGTGGTTTGGGGCTGCTTTGCTGCCTCAGGGCCTGGACGGATTGTTGTCATTGATGGGAAAATGAATTTTAGAGTTTATCAAGACATTTTGCAGGAAAACGTACGACCATCTGTCCACCAACTGAAGCTCCACAGAGGATGGGTGATGCAACAGGACAATGACCCAAAGCATACAAGTAATTCAACAAAACAATGGCTGCAACAGCACAGAATACGCCTTCTGGAGTGGCCCAGTCAGAGTCCTGACCTCAACCCGATTGAAATGCTGTGGCATGACCTTAAGAGAGCGATTCACACCAGGCATCCCAAGAATATTGCTACACTGAAACAGTTTTGTGAAGAGGAGTGGTCCAAAATTACTCCAGATCGTTGTGCAGGTCTGATCTGCAACTACAGGAAACGTTTGGTTGAGATTATTGCTGCCAAAGGAGGGTCAACCAGGTATTAAGTCCAAAGGTTCACATACTTTTTCCTCCCTGCACTGTGAATGTTTACATGTTATGTGCAATTAAACCATGGCAACATCTAATGTTTGTGTAGTATTATGTTCAGCAGACTGTGTTCTTCTATTGTTGTGACTTAGATGACGTTCAGAGCACATTTTATGCCCAATTCATGCCAAACTCCACGTAATCCCAAGGGGTTCACATACTTTTTCTTGCAACTGTAGGTAAAGAAAACATGCCTGCAAGTGTGTAAATCCTCCAAAACACTTTATCAATAAAAGCTATTAAAACCACTCATTTAAACGGCATTTCCAAGTTCTTCATAAAAGTATAAACAAGCTGCGGTTCTGATCGGCAAAGCCAACATGCGCAATGATTTTACCACTTCTTGGCCCTGCCTTGGCACTTCGTCAGCAATCACACATGTCGGCTTTGCCAGTCAGAACTGCAGCTGGTTTGCATTTCCAATGATGACATCTATCTAAATATCTAAGAGTGCAACCACAGACATGGTTGTTTTTATATTTTGTTGCTCTGTATGTGTGATATTGCACATGCACTACACTTAATGCACGTTGTTTTTTTTTACACGTTATTGATTTGTAGGATTTATTTTCATGCTTTAGAGATTTAGCGCTGCCTCTTAGCTTGTTTGTTTGACATTTATGTTGTTTATCAAAACATATGGCATGCTGCTCTGTCTCTTAAATGCTTCTCAGTTGTGAGCGCAAGCTTCTTTTTTTTTCTATTTTTGAATTCAGTTTGATAGTTCAGAACAGTATCCAGAGATATCAGTCACCTCTATTAATTTCCTGTGATGATTGCTCACATGTTTAGATTACGTTACATCCCCAACAGATTGAGTTATGTTTTCCTTCAGCTGATGTTTATCAGCTGGATTGTCAAGACAGTTGGCTGTAAATGTAAAACATGGTTATTTTGTCTTTTGCTTGTGCTTTCCCAGGCAATGAATATCCTCACTTCTGTCCTACTTCTGTATGCCAAAGAGGAGGAGGCATTTTGGCTGCTAGTGGCTGTGTGTGAGCGAATGCTGCCGGATTACTTCAACAGGAGAATTATAGGTGAGCTTTGTCTGTGTGTGCTCTATGTGAGTAGATTATTTTTTGTCTGGTGCAAAGTTTGGAAAGTGTTGCTGAAAATGTTTTATATAATCACATAGAAGTAATTGTTCTCTGTAGACTTTAAGAAGTATCACCACAACCATGACAATGCTCATCATTCTGTACAGTAGAGCAAGAGGAGCCTTTCAGCAGGAAGCTCCTGTGTATGTTTTCATAGGGGAACATATAAACAGGACTTCAGACAGCATCCAGGACAATCTACCAGTACCTTGAGTCTGCAACCACCTACACTACCCCATAGTTATTAGACCTTCTACTGGACCAACAGCCTTTCTCAGCCTTTTATCCCAGAGAAACCCCTGAAATCATTTTCAAGTCTCAGAGAACCCTTAACAAATCCATTTAATTGGGATTCAAATATAAAAATGCCACTTACACTGGTTATCACAAGAAATGCAATGCGTACAGTGGTGATAAGAATGCCACCTTTAAAAAGAGCTAAAAAAAATCATTACAGTCACACGTATGGTTTTGTCTAGTGGTGTTGGCCCTAGAACTATGCAGGGATCATCAAATAGGAGGTCGATAAGCTGCAACTTCTGGAGGAACCCCAGGATTCCACAGAACCTTGGTTAAGAATGGCTGCATTAGAAGATAGCAAGCTGCAGTACACATGCTACATCAAGTGCTATATATCTCATTTAAAGTGATACTAAACATAGATGGTTTAATATGCATTATCCCTTCTATTTACATATATGGATGATGCCACTGTATTCATTAAAGAAAAAAAAAACATCTAAGTACCTTTTCCCATAGCCAATATACAGCAGTCGTGTGACTTTCCCCAGCTCTTTCTGTTCTTCAGGCAGTCATCGGTGGGAGGAACTTTTATTGAATTAATAAAGTTACACTGTAATGATATCTAGGGGAAGGTTCTGACCATCACAATCTGTTCACACCCCTCCAGCTTGTGTCTGTGTTTATGTACTTATATTACAGGGAGGTGAAGACTCCATCAGTCAAGATGTAAACTCCCACCCCCCTCAGAGTAGATCTGTTTAGCGGGCATAGAGGAGGAGGGATGGAGGCAGTGGGCTGACATTTAACCCTGTGTATACGCCCACATGTGTTACTGTGTAGTCTCATGGGTTGCTCAGGGAAGAAATGCTCGGCATAGAAACGAAAAACTAAGCATGCTCACTAGCGGTTGCAATGCTACTCTCTCCAGCTGCAGCAGGGACTTAGATCAGAGGGAGAGACAGAGAATGACAGGATAAATCAGGTTTATTGTAGAATACACAAGACAAATCCTATAGTGGCTAAGTGAGTATGATCAGCATTCAATACTGATGTGGGTTTAATGTCATTTTAACAGATATTATCCCAGCCCTGAACAGCATAATGCTGACATAGTGGCATTTCATATGTAACATGTCATGCCCTTGCACCCCATGTCTTCCCCGGAGCACCCACCTTCTATTTTTTTTTCATGGCTGTGCTGAAAGAAGCATAGAGATGGGGAGCTTGGTGTAGATAGGCTTAGGTAAGAAAGGAGAGGAGGAATTGGGTGGGCAAAGGCATAATGAAGGCGCGGGTCTTTATTTTTTCAGCAGTGCTGAGGTTAGCCCTGCCCAACTGCAGGGCAGCAGTGAGGCGACCAGTCTCCTAGTATACAGAGAGCAGCTTGGATGACTGGTTGCCTAAACAGTCACATCCTAGAACCCTGCTAATGCAGATTTTATAAAGGCACTTTAAATAATGCTTCAGACTAGAACGGAAAAGAGGAAGATTCTGAATAAGGTAATCTTATTGCTTTGACTTCCATTTGCTCGGAAAGCAGAATAATTTGCCGAAAAGTATGGGGTTTCATTGCTGATCTTGTTCTGAAAATTGCCTGGCATTTTGGGCTGATCCTATGACCCTACTGAGTTTGCTGAATCAGAGCAAAGCCTAACTCACTTTTTTGCAGTTTTATTGTTTATCAGAGACTTAGTACTATACTGAAGCTTTTAGATGATTATTCCAGCTAGACAACTAGAACATTCCATTTTCAGTTGAAGAATGCATCAGTGGCAGCCTCCAAATTTCCATCCGCACAGTTTTTTTTGTTTTTGTTTTTTGTAATGAAGGCCTTATACCTATTAAATTGTCATTCAAGTATTGAATGTACCTCATGCTTATACTAACCCTGTCTCCTGCCTCATTAATCAGTGTAACAGCATGTTATCACTCACAAATGTAATTATGTACTTGGTTTGTGCAGCTGCCACGAATTAGGATCTTACCATTTCTTTACATGGCAGTTAGCTGCAGTAAACCTGTTTGTTTAAAAAAAAAAAAACCCAAAACTTTCCTACAGTACATACAGTAGTCTCGTCACTTTAAAACTAAAAAAAACAAAAAAAAAACAAAAACACACTGAAAAGACGTTTTGTTTTGTTCTAGATGTTGGCCAAACATGACCCCGTTCACACTTGAGCGTTTGAGATCTCGGGCAGAATCACCACAATTCTGCCCGCAATCCCAAAACTCTCTGCACAAATGACAAATTCCACCACTCCTGATCGAGTGCCATTAATTTTCGATGGCCCCAAAGCACGGTGCTGTTCTGCTGTGATTGTAGCATGATAAATCGTGGCAAAGGTTGCCCAATAGAAACTCCTGACAAGCTATGCATGATGCAGTTTGCCATGGTTGCAGCACAGTTTATCATGGAAGAACTGAACCGCGTTTTGGTGCCATTTAAAATGAATGGCACTCGGACAGGCGTGGTGTGATTTGTCATTTGTGCAGTGCGTTTTGTGATTCTGCCCAAGATCGAAAACGCTCAAGTGTGAATGGAGCATAAGACCTGGCTTGTATTGCGAGTGCCTATTTTTACAGAAGTTGGGAGTATTTTGATGCTGTTCCAAGAAAAAGGATCAGGGCGGAGGGTGCCTTTCTGTGTGATGTTCACTCAGTCCAATGAGAAGGCAGAAATAGAAATATGCAAACTGTTGTAATTCCTACACCGTTCACCTGATTTGGATGTAAATACCCTCAAATTAAAGCTGACAGTCTGCAGTTAAAGCACATCTTGTTCGTTTCATTTCAAATCCATTGTGGTGGTGTATGGAGCCAAAAATTTTAGAATTGTGTCGATGTCCCAATATTTATGGACCTGACTGTATGAACCATACAGTACAGGACACAGGCTGGATTATTACAGCCCTTGGGTTATAGGCTGCTACTTTCAGCTGACTGGACACGGGCTCCCGGGGATACCCTTATAACCCTATATACTCTGAGACCTCACCTTTTCCCAGCATCTCTAGATGATGGACCTCTTCTCTCTTATGGAAAATTTTCTATGCTTTACTATTTTTTATTTACCTTGAATTCTTCTGTCATCTCTTCTCTCAACACTTTGCTGCCTTCTATGCTATCAGTAGCAGCCATGCATCCAGTTGGGCATAATACCTTGGAAGCCAGACCTAGGCCCCACACTGTGGAGAATGCAACAAGTGTAGTTTCCCTAAGGGTGCTTATAGAGGTCCAGGTCTTTGGTCAATTCCTATTGTTGCCAGACCCTGAAAACCCCTCTGGGCTGTGTCCACTATGACGGGTGAAGCCCTGGACACATACAAGGACCAGCGATATTGAAAAGTTAGACAGGTTCATCCTGTTACTGGACCATTGCTGTAGCCTTATAGCAAGTATGAGATCTAAAGTGTTACTAAACCCAGGACCCTGAATTCACTATATATGGTCTCCCACAGTACATTGAACATGGAAATGCAACTACAGGTGAAACTCGAAAAATTAGAATATCGTGCAAAAGTTCATTTTTTCAGTAATGTTACTTAAAAGGTGAAACTAATATATGAGATAGACTCATTACATGCAAAGCAAGATAGTTCAAGCCGTGATTTGTCATAACTGTGATGATTTTGGCTTACAGCTTATGAAAACCCCAAATCCACAATCTCAGAAAATTAGAATATTGTGAAAAGGTGCAATATTCTAGGCTCAAAGTGTCCCACTCTAATCAGCTAATTACGCCATAACACCTGCAAAGGGTTCCTGAGCCTTTAAATGGTCTCTCAGTCTGGTTCAGTAGGAATCACAATCATGGGAAAGACTGCTGACTTGACAGTTGTGCAGAAAACCATCATTGACACCCTCCATAAGGAGGGAAAGCCTCAAAAGGTAATTGCAAAAGAATTGGATGTTCCCAAAGTGCTGTATCAAAGCACTGTAATAGAAAGTTATGTGGAAGGGAAAAGTGTGGAAGAAAAAGGTGCACAAGCAGCAAGGATGACCGCAGCCTGGAGAGGATTGTCAGGAAAAGGCAATTCAAAAGTGTTGGGGACTTTCACAAGGAGCGGACTGAGGCTGGACATGGGCTTCAAATGTCATATTCCTCTTAACAAGCCGCTCCTGAACAACAAACAACTTCAGAAGCGTCTTACCTGGGCTAAAGAAAAACAGACCTGGTCTGTTGCTCAGTGGTCCAAAGTCCTCTTTTCTGATGAGAGCAACTTTTGCATCTCATTTGGAAACTAAGGACCCAGAGTATGGAGGAAGAATGGAGAGGCACACACTGCAAGATGCTTGAAGTCCAGTGTGAAGTTTCCACAGTCTGTGTTGATTTGGGGAGCCATGTCATCTGCTGGTGTTGGTCCACTGTGCTTCATTAAGTCCAGGGTCAACGCAGCCATCTACCAGGAGATTTTGGAGCACTTCATGCTTCCTTCCGCAGATGAGCTTTATGGGGATGCTGACTTCATTTTCCAGCAGGACTTGGCACCTGCCCACACTGCCAAAAGCACCAAAACCTGGTTCAATGACCGTAGGATTACTGTGCTTGATTGGCCAGCAAACTCGCCTGACCTGAACCCCATAGAGAATCTATGGGGCATTGCCAAGAGAAAGATGAGAGACATGAGACTGAACAATGCAGAAGAGCTGAAGGCCGCTATTGAAGCATCCTGGTCTTCCATAACACCTCAGCAGTGCCACAGGCTGATAGCTTCCATGCCACGCCGCATTGAGGCAGTAATTGCTGCAAAAGGGGCCCAAACCAAGTACTGAGTACATATGCATGCTTATATTATTCAGAGGTCCGATATTGTTCTATGTACAATCCTTGTTTTATTGATTGCATGTAATATTCTAATTTTCTGAGATTGTGGATTTGGGGTTTTCATGAGCTGTAAGCCATAATCATCACAATTATGACAAATCATGGCTTGAACTATCTTGCTTTGCATGTAATGAGTCTATCTCATATATTAGTTTCACCTTTTAAGTAGCATTACTGAAATAAATGAACTTTTGCGCGATATTCTAATTTTTCGAGTTTCACCTGTATTTTAATAAATATAAACTGCTAAATACCTTTTCTCATCAGCAGTTAGAGCAGTCTTGTGACTTCAGCAGAGCACTGGTTAAAGCTTGTAGGAGAAGTTTTCATTCTCCTCTATGAGGCTGTAGGACCCCTGACCCTGTGTCTGGATAGTGCTGATTGATCCTGTGTTGATCATGTGCGCTCTCCCAAGAAAGAAAAAACTCTCTAGCAATACACACCAGAGTGAAGCATGTGCAGCTTGCCCCCAAGGCTCTGTTCTATCAGGAGATATATTGGGGACAGTAGAAAAAGGGGAGGATCAGAGAAGACAGGATCAAACATTCTTTTTACACAATGCGGAGGATCAGCCCGTAGGTTTCACAGTGAGTGTAACAAGCATGCTTTACTGCATATGCAGACTGATTTTACTGTTGTGGGCTTAGTAACACTTTAATATCTCCACTACCTTCAGTATACTTATTAAATGTATCCTGAAAAGTATTTGATTTAATGTGGAAACAGGATGTAATTGCCTTTATTTACTTATTGATTTTTCAACTTTCAAAATTGGAGGGAAAAATTCCACCATTCAGAACTTAGTCTCATGTGGGTGAACTAGGTGTTACATCACACCACAGGTCGCAACATTACCATTACTTCTGCATAAGTACATTATAAGGTACTCAGGCACTTTCTCCCGTTTTTTTGCAATGAGGTCTTTGCTACAGGATGGTCAGCACCTGTGAATCCTTCTACGGACATGCTTACCCTATTTTCGAACACTACTTCATGAGTACCCCACAGGGGAATTCCCTCACTGACGGCAATAACAGAAACTAGACGCAAGGAAATAAAAAAAAAAAAACAAAGGACCATCACTCGCTGTCCTGATGGGTTGCAAAGCAAACATTCAGACTGGTTGGAGTGATGATGCTTCCATTGCATCGGAGTAGGACCCTATCCTAACACTGGCCTCTGAATCTGATTCTACCTCTATCTCACACATGCAACAAGCAGCCTACCTGACCATGCAGAACTTGATGCAACTAAATCAGAATTTCTCAGACGGCTAACAGTTTTACTACAGCCATCCTTGGCCAAAGCTACCTCTGATGAAGTCACATGGTGTGTGACGATACGCATGAGGAGAAGTCAGGTGACGTCAGCGCTCCTACATCGTTCCGACAGGCAGGGTCTTGCTCTCCATTGTTTGATTCTGACCACTGTTTCATGCGTTTTTTACATTATTATCATGTGAGCTCATATGCTTTAATAAATCTATGCCTTCTAAAGAAGCCTACTGCACTATGGTCTACTTTGTGGTTGTTGAGCTTTGTCCACAGAGTTGGCTGTATTGAAATTGGGTGCCATTTGTGAAGGTCCATTGCTGATTCATAAGGGTAAGTTTGCACAGAGCAGCAAGTTATGTGTTACCCCCACTAATAGGGGAGCTGCTTTGTTCGACCTATCTCCACATACAGGTCCATACGAGAAGGTGAGAGTCCACCTGGAAGTCTATGTTCACTGTGGTGATTTACATGTATTGAAGATTTACAGCGCGCAATTTTCTTTTGCCTTTATGTTTCGGAGTTAGAGACTCTTAAGAAGCCCTTCCTAATTCTTCATAAGGATAAAGTAGCCTTACTTACAAGACTGTCCGTTCTACTTAAGATGGTATCAGCTCTCCACATCAATGAAGACATTGTCCTTCCTTCCTTGTGCCTTGCTCTTAAGCATCCCAAAGTAATTGCTCTACATTATCTGGATGTGGTTAGAGCTATCAGAATCTATCTAAAAGCCACAGCCTATAGCCAAAAAGCAAGAAACTCTTTTTGTCTTGCCAACAGGATTTTGAAAGAGACAATCTGCTTCGAATGTACTTTTGCAAGTTAGATAAGACAGCTCATCATACGAGCTTACACTTTAAAAGAAAAGGTACCTCCAGTATTTTTATGTGCTCACTACAGCAAATAATGGGAGTCTCCTGAGTATTCCGACATCAGGTGTCGGTTAAGCAGCTTTGTAAGACCATCACCTGGTCTTCAGTTCATACTATCTCCACATGTCCAGGTCTCTGCAGAGGCAGGTTTCTTTAGTGGCACTCTTGGCTTGGTCATCGACGCCTACTTTTTTGAGCCGCTGGCACAGTTTCATCCAACTTGTTGTTGCTCATCCCTGTGATTCATTGCTTGGGGATGTCTCAGATTCTGATAACTGCCAGCCTTTGTCCTGTTCTGTATGCTGAATATAAAAGGAATTTTGGCCTGCCTATAAATTCCATATGTTGGAGTACAGTTCAGGACACAGGCCTTTTGTTACTGTTTTTACTCTGCATTGCTTACTAAAATACTGAGGTCTCACAGAGTGGAGTAAAGTTATAAGGGTATGTCCGGGGGGGGGCATGTTCAAAAGCTTTGCCAGTTTCCAATCACCTGTAGGTAGCAGCCTATAACCCATGGTCTATAAATATCTAGCCTATGTCCTGTACTGTACTCCAAGATATGGAATTTACAGGAAACTCAATATTCCTTTATTCCTTTTCATGGCTAACATAACCTGTAAAAATTTGTGGGACTGATGCTTACATGCCTGTGTAGCATCAGTCCCACGTATTCTCAAAGGTTACATTACATGCTATACAATGTACCATGTGCCTTTTTGGTGTTATATTGTATGCTGCTTCATAACATTTAGTCTTCCATATTTTCTTGGTGAGGTTTGTTTTGCTAAGTGTATGACATTTCTTTTTATATAGGTGATTTGTATCTGTTTTTATTACTTTTGCTTTCTTGATTAGTATTAACAAATGTTCATTATTATCTAGGTGCCTTGGTGGATCAGGCAGTATTTGAAGAACTTATCAGAGATCATTTGCCGCAGTTGACTGATCACATGACGGACATGACCTTTTTCTCCTCTGTGTCCCTCTCATGGTTTCTTACCCTGTTCATTAGTGTTCTGCCTATTGAGAGTGCTGTCAATGTGGTGGACTGCTTCTTTTATGATGGGATCAAAGCCATCCTTCAGCTGGGACTGACTGTTCTGCACTTTAACATTGACAAGCTGCTAGTCTGTAAAGATGACGCGGAGGCTGTCACTATACTTAATCGGTATGAATGTTATAAATTCTCATCATATCTGTTTAAAGCTAGAGAAAAAAATGTAATAGAATGCAGCACAGCAATCCGTGTGGATGTTAGTATGAGCTTCATTTTTCAGACTTAAGCTGGGCATACATTGATTGATATATATATATATATATATATATATATATATATATATATATATACAGTGGGGCAAAAAAGTATTTAGTCAGCCACCAATTGTGCAAGTTCTCCCGCTTAAAAAGATGAAAGAGGCCTGTAATTGGCATCATAGGTAGACCTCAACTATGAGAGACAAAATGAGAAAAAAAATCCAGACAATCACATTGGCTGATTTGGAATGAATTTATTTGCAAATTATGGTGGAAAATAAGTATTTGGTCAATATCAAAAGTTCATCTCAATACTTTGTTATATATCCTTTGTTGGCAATGACAGAGGTCAAACGTTTCCTGTAAGTCTTCACAAGGCTGGCACACACTGTTGCTGGTATGTTGGCCCATTCCTCCATGCAGATCTCCTTTAGAGCAGTGATGTTTTGGGGTTGTCGCTGGGCAACACGGACTTTCAACTCCCTCCAAAGGTTTTCTATGGGGTTGAGATCTGGAGACTGGCTAGGCCACTCCAGGACCTTGAAATGCTTCTTACGAAGCCACTCCTTCTTTGCTCGGGCAGTAAGTTTGGGATCATTGTCATGTTGGAAGACCCAGCCACGTTTCATCTTCGATGCCCTTGCTGATGGAAGGAGGTTTGCACTCAAAATCTCACGATACATGGCCCCATTCATTCTGTCCTGTACATGGATCAGTCGTCCTGGTACCTTTGCGGAGAAACAGCCCCAAAGCATGATGTTGCCACCCCCATGCTTCACAGTAGGTATGGTGTTCTTTGGATGCAACTCAGCATTCTCTCTCCTCCAAACACGACGAGTTGTGTTTCTACCAAACAGTTCTATTTTGGTTTCATCTGACCATATGACATTCTCCCAATCCTCTTCTGGATCATCCAAATGCTCTCTAGCAAACTTCAGGCGGACCCGGACATGTACTGGCTTAAGCAGGGGGACACGTCTGGCACTGCAGGATCTGAGTCCCTGGCGGCGTAGTGTGTTACTGATGGTAGCCTTTGTTACATTGGTCCCAGCTCTCTGCAGGTCATTCACTAGGTCCCCTGTGTGGTCCTGGGATTTTTGCTCACCGTTCTTGTGATCATTTTGACCCCACGGGGTGAGATCTTGCGTGGAGCCCCAGATCGAGGGAGATTATCAGTGGTCTTGTATGTCTACCATTTTCTAATTATTGCTCCCACAGTTGATTTGTTCACACCAAGCTGCATGCCTATTGCAGATTCAGTCTTCCCAGCCTGGTGCAGGTCTACAATTTTGTTTCTGGTGTCCTTCGACAGCTCTTTGGTCTTCAACATAGTGGAGTTTGGAGTATGACTGTTTGAACTTGTTATCAGAATAAAAGACATCTGTCCACAACCTCAAACAGGTGCCATTGATACAGGTAATGAGTGCAGGACAGAGGAGCCTCTTAAAGAAGAAGGTACAGGTCTGTGAGAGCGAGAAATCTTGCTTGTTTGTAGGTGACCAAATACTTATTTTCCACCATAATTTACAAATAAATTCTTTCCAAATCAGCCAATGTGATTGTCTGGATTTTTTTTCTCATTTTGTCTCTCATAGTGGAGGTCTTCCTATGATGGCAATTACAGGCCTCTCTCATCTTTTTAAGTGGGATAACTTGCACAATTGGTGGCGGACTAAATACTTTTTTGCCCCACTGTACATACACATACAGTTGTGTTCAAAATAATAGCAGTCAGACATCACTAACCTGATCAATCACTGTTTTTTGTAGAAATGATATTTCTACATGGCAAATAATTTACTAGCAGGTGTAGTAGAGTAATAGAAATCCAACAGACCCAACAGTCATGACATGCATGCTGCTGTTTCTGTGTAATTGAATCACTAATTGAAAGGGGCATGTTCAAAATAATAGCAGTGTGAAGTTCTATTAGTGAGGTCATTCATTCTTTGAAAAACAGGTGGCAGTTATTGCCCCTATTTAAGGAAGGAAGGCAGCAAATGTTGTACATGCTGGTTACAGTGCATTTCTCTCTGAAATTCTGAGGAAAATGGGTTGTTCCAGACATTGTTCTGAAGAACAGCGTACCTTGATTAAAAAAGTTGATTGGAGAGGGGAAAACATATAAAGAAGTGCAGAAAATGATAGGCTGCTCAGCTAAAATGATCGCAAATGCTTTAAAATGGCAACCAAAACCTGAAAGACCTGGCAGAAAGCAAAAAACTACCATTCGAATGGATAGAAGAATAGCCAAAATGGCAAGGACTCAGCCAACAATCAGCTCCAGGAAGATCAAAGAAGGGCTAAAGTTACCTGTGAGTACTGTTACAATTAGAAGACACCTATGTGAAGCCAAGCTATCTGCAAGAAGCCCCCGCAAAGTCCCACTGTTGAAAAAGACATGTGCTGAAGAGGTTATAATTTGCCAAAGAGCACATTGACTGGCCTAAAGAGAAATGGTGCAACATTTTGTGGACTGATGAAAGTAAGATTGTTCTTTTTGGGTCTAGTGGCCGGAGACAGTTTGTCAGATGACCCCCAATCACTGAATTCAAGCCACAGTACACTGTGAAGACAGTGAAGCATGGTTGTGCAAGCATCATGATATGGGGAGGTTTCTCATACTGCGGTGTCGGGCCTATTTATCGCATACCATGGATCATGGATCAGTTTGAATACATCAGAATACTTGAACAGGTCATGCTGCCTTATGTTGAAGAGGAAATGCTCTTGAAATGGGTGTTCCAACAAGACAACGACCCCAAACACACCAGTAAACGTGCAACATCCTGGTTCCAGACCAACAAGATTGACATTATGGAGTGGCCAGCCCAATCCCCGGATCTTAATCCAATAGAAAACTTGTGGGGTGACATCAAAAATGCAGCTTCTGAGGCAAAACCAAGAAATAGATAAGAACTGTGGAATGTAGTCCAATCATCCTGGGCTGGAATACCTGTTCACAGGTGCCAGAAGTTGGGTGACTCCATGCAACACAGATGTACAGCAGTTCTCAGAAACAGTGCTTATACAACTAAATATTAATTAAGTGATTCAAAGGAAAGCAAAATCTTCAAACATTTTTCAGTTTATATAGTGAATGTTTGAGTTTGTAAAGAATACAAACACTGCTATTTTTTTGAACAGTCTAATATTCCCTTTTCTTCAATTTTTTTTAGAAGAACAACACAAATTTGATATATTTTTCTTCATGTTTTGATTTGGAATAGAATGTGTAGTGTTCCCAATGCATTTGTGTGTATGGAAATAAAAGCTATTAGAAGGATTTTGAGCTTTATTTTCTTTTTTCAACACACTGCTATATATACTGTATATATCGCAAATATTTTTTATTTTTGTTCAATTTTTTTGCCTGCAGAATCATACAGGGCCTCGGCTACATCATTTCTAATGGTGGCCTTGGGAATCCCATGGGAAACTTTACTAGATTGTACTGGTCACTGGGTCGGGGAGGAGGGGGACTGAGGGTAGGGACTGCTATTCAAAACTCTCTGCAAAGAGGAATTATTATTCAGGATTTATATAGCACCAACAGTTTGCTCAGTGCTTTACTCATGCATTGTGTGTGTGTGTTTGTGCTGGGCCATGCCTGCTTTAGAGCTTTGCTGCTTTTTATGGAGAGCCACCCAGCTCCAGTCCTGAAAGATGAGGCCCTTGACACTGCTCCTTTGTGCTGTGCTTTGTGTATGTCAGTGTTTTGTGCATATCAAAGATCAGTGTTGTCAATATGTGGTATGTTTTGTGTCTATTGCAGGAAATAGTATGTGGCTGTGTAGAGAGAATGGGCACCATTGTAGAGAGAGCATTATATATACAGTATATATTTCTAATGGTGGCCCTGGGGATCAATCTTTGTTCCTAGCTCTTTGTACTTAGTGGGTACTTCCCCATGTTCATTGGTCACCTGCCTCCAGCTAGCTACCTTTCTGTGCCATTTGCTCTCCTTTTCCTTTGCTGGTTTGCATACCTGGCTGGTTGACCAGAGAGGGAGTAGGGCAGTGATCTAGTGAACAGGCGAAGAGCCAGAGGAGTGACCACTGCACTCTGGGACTGATTTTATTTGATCCCATTGGTCCCTTTATTTTATTTTTGTTTTCTCCCCATCTCTACCTAGTGGTAGTTTTTATTAAGCTGTGGTGAGTGTTGAAACATGCTTTACAGTTTAGATGTGAATCTGCAGTGTCTCCAATGATGTCCTACTGAAGTCATTGAGCTGATTCAGAATTCTAACAAGCAGCGCAGGTGAAATTTTGCAATTTCTTGAAGAAACTTCATTGGGCTGAGTGTCTTTACTGGGCTGCAAAAGTAATTATAGTATAGTACAAAGGTTGCCATAGATTGCTATACCCAAAACAGAACGAAAGTGTTTGATAAATGTTTTTTTTTTTTTTTAAATATGATAACATGTTCACTGTAGGACAGCAGTAAGATGACTTCTGGCATGATGATGGTGTATGGAAATAACATTTGATTGTCTGCAGGTTTTTTGATAATGTTGTCAATAAGGACAGCCCGCTTCCTTCTTCTGTGCAGCAAGCGTCTTCTGGCTGTGAACGGAAAGGCAATAGTGTGAAAGTGGATATCACAGACCTTATCAGGGAGTCAAACGAGGTATGTTTTCTTCAGTATATTGCTGAACAAATTTTATCTGCCATTAAGGGGATTGTTTTGACCAGTGATAAACATTTTTTTACTTTTGTAGAGATTTGGAGCTATTCGCTATGAGGATGTAGAAAGCATGCGCTCCAGAAACCGCCTGTATGTCATCCAGACTTTAGAATTGACAACAAAACAAAATGTGGTATGTACAGTGTATACTTAGCAGTGTTACTAAACGTAGGTCCTGCATTCACTGTATCTGGTCTTCCACAGTACACACTACATGAAAATGCAATTATTTTAGTAAATATAAATTGCTAAATACCTTTTCTCATCAGTAATTAAGCAGTCTTGTGATTTCTATCACTGTCCAGCAGAGCACATGTTAAAGCTTGTAGGAGGAGTTTTCATTTTGCTCTAGGAGGATGCTGAACCCCTGACCCCTCTCTGGGCACTGTTGATTGGCCCTGTGCTGATCACGTGCACTCTCCCAAGAAAAAATAACCTTTCTAGCAATACACACCAAACTGAGCATGTGCATGAGTGTCTACACATGATAAGAGGGAGACACTGGAAGAAGGGGAGGATAAGAGAAGAGAGGATCAAACTGTGTTTTACACAATGCAGAGGATTAACCCCTTAGGATCCACAATGAGTATAACAAGCATGCCTTACTGCATATACAGACTGAATTTACTGTTGTGGGTTTAGTAACACTTTAACCGTTTCAATACCGTGCAATTTTACACCTTCCTGCCCAGGCCATTTTTCAGCTTTCAGCCCTCTCACACTTTGAATGACAATTGCGCGGTCATACAACACTGTACCCAAACTAAAATTTTATCATTTTCTTCACACAACTAGAGCTTTCTTTTGGTGGTATTTAATCACCGCTGGGGTTTTTATTTTTTGCTAAATTAACAAAAAAATATCAAACATTTTGAAAAAAAAACAACACATTTTTCTTTGTTTCTGTTATAAAAGTTTACAAATAAATAATTGTTCTTCATAAATTTAGGCCGAGATGTATTCTGCTACATGTCTTTGGTGAAAATAACCCAAATTAGGATGTATTTTTTAGTTTGTAGGAAAGTTATAGAGTTCACAAACTATGGTATAGATCTGAATATTGATCAATCCTGAAGTACTGACAGCCAATCTAATTTCTTGAGGTCCAAGAATGTCAGAATAGTACAGATATCCCCAAATGACCCCTTTTTGCAGAGTAGACAGTCCGACGTACTTCATAAGAGGCATGGCGAGTTTTTTGAAGTTGTATTTTTTTGTCATAATTTTTCGGAAAATGAAAAAATTTAAAAAATTATTTTCACTATTTTTTTTTTTACATACTGTCACCAGTGCAGTACAGCGTCATCATATAACTGGCATGGCGGTGAACAGGGACACTGACTGGTGACAGTATGAAAAAAAAATATATATATATTTTTTTTTTTTTTTTTTTTATTATATTTAATTTTTTATTAAATTTTTTTTTATTTTTTTTAAGATTTTTTTTTCATATTTTACTATGACCAAAGTAGTACAATGTTACCATAGTAACATTGTACTACTTTGGGGAAGTGATCAGTATTTTTATTTTTTTTTACACAATTTGCTTATAGCAAAGAATTACTTTGCTATAAGCAAGCATTTATCTGAATGAAATCGATTCATTCAGCTTTTTTTTTTTTTTTGTGCTTAGCTGTGATTTGGTCACAGCTAATCACATGACATGTGCATGTGATTAGCTGTGACCATTCACAGCTAGGCACTAGTATACAATGGATGGCATCATGAATGAAGCCATCCATTGTATACAACTGTCATGTGACCTGCTGTGATTGGTCACAGCAGGTCACATGGTACCAGCAACGGGAGCCGGTACTCGGATCTGTCATCGGCCGTGTCCGAGGTGCACGGCCGGTGACAGATCGCACTGCTGCGCCGCTCTGCATTAGCGCAAACTGCGCATGTGCGGGAGCACGCCAAATGGCGTGCACCCAGAGTGCAGAGACACCTTTGAAGCCGCCAAACGGCCATTGGTCGGGCGGCTAATGGTTAAAAAACACACAGTTGCAAAATTCCTGGTTTAACAGAATGTCCAGGTCTACCATGTTTGTTGAAATATTCTAGATTTTTTTTTTTTTTTATTCTTACATGGTTTTCGTTCTGGTGTCAAGTAATCTTTAAGGATTGATAGTATTTTTTGTTTTAATCTGAGAATCTGGAGGTTTCTTAAGGAGAAATAGGCCAGTGCAATGCCTGTGTAGCAAAACATGCACACCTTTCTGTTTTCCTCACTAATGACTTATCTTCCTGTGGAAATTTCAGAGTAGCAAAAAATGTAATAAGAAAGATAAAAAAGTATACGTAATGATTTATTCATATGTTGTTTGTAAGCACCGTATCAGCAGGAGTATGTGGCCAACTTATTAGGGGTTTGCTTTTTCTGTAAAAGTGAGAACCCCCAGCATTGGAACAGTAATATGCTGTGTGGTTGTGGAAGTTAAATCCAGGAAGCATGACCTTTTTGCATATGTTTTATTTATGCAGCAGTGCTTCAAGCACTTATTACTTGTTGCCCACACTACCTAGGACTATTGTTTACGAAAAGTCTATTACTGATTAAAAATTTAACATGGCAATAAATGTGTAAAAACATGATTGTTCCTACAGGTTCGAGTGGTGTTGCAGGATGTCAAATTCAGCTCTGCTGATTTAGAGGAGCTCTATTATTTATTTAAGGTAAGAAATTACTGTTAGCTGTGTCAAGTATTAATTTTCAAATTACATTGAAAAGTGTAAATTTTAACTTCTGTTTTTCTCTTTTTTTAAAAAAATCCTTATTCGGTCAGACAAAGGGCTTTCTAAAAAGGGCTGCAGCTGATAAGAAATAATAGTTCTTTGATCAAACTATGGTAAATAGAAATCTAATTGGTTATTCATTAGTTGGATGGTGTACTAGGGAAACTAGCAGTTCCTCTTATGACAGTGACATTTTCAGTAGATTTGCGACTGTTCTTTCAGAAGTGAACATTGTGCAATATGGTCAAAATAGGATGAGGCTTTTAGTCAAACTGGGATAAGGGTATTGATTCCAATTTTGGGGTTTTTAAAAGTTGGGATGTACCGCCTTAGGTGACCGTTAGAATCAGTGCAATAAGTGGTAAGGCTAACATATACACAAAATAGCATGCACTTCAAAATACTATGCGGCAAACCATACCACCAATATGTAATTGATATATATATATATATATATATATATATATATATATATTCACACACACACATTTTGTTTTTATGGTAAAAGATGTGAAGACTACAAATGGGTAAACAGATCTGTGTTCTGATGCAATATAGCACACGTGTTGAATCCATTTATCTTATTAATGATAATAATTTAAGCGAACAGATGTCATTTTTCTACATCACTTTAATTAAAAGTTTCAATGAAACAACAGATAAGTAAAGTGACACTAAATGATATTCTTCTTTTTCAAAAACATACACACCCACAACTTAATGGCCCTATAATCTATTTTCCATTAAATTGTTACTGTATTTTTCTCCTCCTTGTAACATTCTCCATCAGCCTCCAAACCTCGTTCCCCCCACCCCTCACTTCTATTTGTTTGAGGTCATATGTGATACTCTATGTGCACCACACTACTTGTAGTCCATAGTCCCTAGTCAGTCTCGGAGAAAGCAAGAGAGGGTTGCTATGTTCCTGCACACAGTGGGACCATAGAGAACAAACATGGCCACCATCTAACAGGAAGTTAGATCACAGCAGCAAAAAAAGGTACTCTTTTGAATTAATCATATTCACATATGTATTCTTATCTCCATTAATAAACCCTGGGGTGGGGCGAAACATGTTGGAGGCATGGTCTGGATGAATTAAGCTGAGGCTGCTTTTACCTGCTAACCACTCAGGTCGAGTGAGGATTGCGGCAGCCGGGCTATCATTTCCTATTTCTGCAACATACTTGAATATAATAGATTTTTTAAACCAGAGTTTAAAGAATATGTATACCCTCACCTTGTAAAACAACCCATTTTGTCTAATATATAAATTAATAAAAACATTAGCAACCACACACCCTCTGTCCTCAGCTGTATAAGGAGCTCAGAGCAGAGAAACTGCAGCACACTGATCTTCCCAGTGAGTGGCTGTGTGTGTGGGTGGGGGAGGAGGGCGTGTCAACACATGCCTGATCATTGTATTAGCTCTCAGCACAGCCAGAAAACTATAAAACTAACAACGCTGTGCTCTCATACTTAGTGTGGTTAGTTTTTAATAGGATACTTTTTCATACAAGTACATGGAACAGCAGGCACATATCAGGAATATGAAATGTTGGGTTTACATATTATTTAATTTCACTTTAAATAAAGCGCAAAGCAACGGCTAATGGTAGTTGTTGAAAGATCACATGACCCATCCCAACAGCTCAGTTTCCACATGCCCTCAGTCACCAAGAATATATGATATTGTTGAAATTACCACACAACATGTGTGCTTTATTCTGTGAAATCTAACAGGACTGAGTTTACATTAATTTATATTTTATTAAAATCAAAAAGCACATATTTTTCCACTAATACCATTGCACACATTCACATTTAATTGATTAGCGACATACAGATTTTATTTTGCTTTGACCATTTTGTATGCTTTTATCTATTAGAGAGAACATTTCTTGTCTTGTTACTGGAGTTTAAACAACAGCAGAATCCTTAGTCACCATGACCCAAGTCTGCCATATTTGGAACAGTATCACATAGACTGCCAACAGTTCCGTACCCTTTACCATCTGCTCAGCCCCTGGGCGTATTCTCCTAGTGTAGACTCTCTTGCACTGTGGACTTTCCGTTTGTTGGATGAAAACTCAGATGGTCTCATCAATTTTAAGGAATTTGCTTTTGCTTTTGGTGAGAGCATAATTTATACTATTTTACTACATATGTCTATTTTAAGTGCATTGTACAATGGTCTCATTCTCTGCATTTCTCATTTAATTGCTCTAGATGTGATATTCAATGGCAGCTTTACTGACAGACTCAAGTTACTTTTTAAAATGCACATACCTCCAGGTAAGTTCACTAAAATATCCAGTTTATTGGCTGATATTACCAATGCTAGTGCCTCTTGGTCTCATGGTCCAATGTGGTAATTCACCATTTCTGCAGCTCTTTGGTCCACTATGGCCAGGCGATTGAATTACAGATATTGCTTACAGCACTACCTTAGGTGGAAATCTGGTATTGTGACAGCATGTTACAGATACAGTGGTGTTTTTAGGACACCACTGTATCTGTAAGAAAATGCCTTGTAATAGTTATTTTTGCAACAATACATGGGTAAATAAAAAATTGTATATCCTTATGCAACCAATACTTTCAAACGTTTAAACCAGGGTCTAGAACAGGGGTGGGCAAACTTTTTGACTTGAGGGCCGCAATGGGTTCATATATTGGACCCGGGGGCCGGACCAAGAGTAGATGAATGATGTGTATGTGTCATCCATAGTAAGTATAGTAATATTCCCCCATAGTAAGCATAGTAATTAATCCCCCATATAGTAATTCATCCCCCATATAGTAATTCATCCCCCATATAGTAATTCATCCCCCATAGTAATTCATCCCCCATATAGTAATTCATCCCCCATATAGTAATTCATCCCCCATAGTAATTCATCCCCCTATAGTAATTCATCCCCATATTAATTCATCCCCCATATTAGGTCCCCAAGTCCCCCCTGTGTCAATTCACTTACCTTTGCTCCGCGCGTTCCTCTCGCCGTGTTCCTGTGCCATTCCGGTGTAGCATGAAAATCTGTCTCCTATGAGGATCTGTCCCCCTCGACGTATCTGCGCATGTGCCAGTTTCAGGCATTAGCAGCCGATCGGCGATCTCCTGCACATGTGCAGATACGTTGAGGGGGACAGTTCCTCATAGGAGACAGATTTTCATGCTACACCGGTCTTCAGGGCGGACTGTGAGAGGAGCCTAGCTCCGCGGGCCGGATTAAAAGGTCCGCCGGGCCGTAGTTTGCCCATTGCTGGTCTAAAACATTCTAAACAATGGGTAAGTTTACTGCCCTGCAGGCTTTAGGGGGGCCGGACTGTGGCTGGTGGGAGTAAAAAAAAAATGCTGTGTCGTCAATGGGAGTAAGCAATACCCCATCAGTGGTTTTAACCACTTAAGAGCCTCCCCATAGCAGATATACTGCTACAGGGCAGCTCCATTGCACAAAATAACGTAAAAATATGTGATTTTGTATTTCAGGGTAGGGGGTGCGCCACTATTGGCTTCTGGATATGTCAATCACCAAGTCCTGTCCGGGACTCGGTGATCTTTGGCAGGGCTGGGAGGGAAGAGATCTGTGTGAAAACAACTCAGATCTCTCTTCTGTCAGCATGAACATCTCTGCCCAGCAGAGAGATACAAAGCAACATGTGTCCCAAGTGAAACACAACACAGCAGCACACACAGTAAAACACACACTGTTAACCCTTTGATCAGGTGTTAACCCTGCCCAGTGTCATTAGTACAGTGTCAATGCTTTTTATTAGCACTGATCACTGTATTAGTGTCACTGGAGATCTCAGTGGCAGTTAGTCAGTTCCCACCCAGTGTCAGAATGTCCACCACAGTCCTGCTGATAAGTCGCTGATCGCCACCATTACTAGTATAAAAAAAAAAAAAATTCCAGTATACAGTGCTCAGCATAAATGAGTACACCCCAACAGATTTGTCAGAAAACTTTTACTTTTCTTTCAGAATCAACATTTTCTTTGGGACACTATTCTACAAAATACTTTCACAAATGCAGGCCATTAATTGCAGACAAGATTTTTTAATTTGCAGACACAAAAAAAGTATTTTTCCTGACAAATGCATTCAAGACCATGCTGCAAAAATTAATTCACCCCAATGAAAGTCTTGGGAGCAAAGCTAAATTTTAGACTGCAAAATCCTAACAACAAGAATTCAATTACAGGTGAGTCTAATTATTCATTAAACAGGTGTCCAGCAGACAGTTGATTATAAAAGGGTGTTACTTAACAAAGAAAACCCCTTCTTCCCATCTAATGCTGTCAGCAATGGCACCACATGGAAGAGAAATGTCAAAAAACCTGAGAAAGAAAATATTTACAATAGAAAGGTGAAGGCTACAAGACCAGTAAAACTTTACGTATCAGTCAGAATACTGTAGCAAAAGTGATACAAAAATTTAACAAAGATGGAACTGCAACCATCGAGACATCCAGGCTTTTCGACTGGAGCATCTTCTGATGAGAAGGGCTGAAGAAAATCACCATGCAAGTTCACTGCAGTTAGCTAAAGAAGTAGAAATCCACACTGGAGTGATTGTTTCCTGTGACACAATACAGTTTGCCGAGTAATTGCATGCAAGGGTGTTGTCCACAAAGGAAGTCTCTCCTAAAGCCCATGCACAAAAAAGTCAGCCTAGAATTTGCCAGGGCCCATGCTGAAAAAGAAGACTGCTGGGTCTCTATTCTGGAGTGATGAGATCATGATAAATGTTTTTGGAACTAATTGTTCAAAACTGTATGGCTTCGCAAAGGTGAGGAATACAAAGAAAAATGCATGATGCCTACAGTGAAACATGATGGTGGCAGTGTCCTTATGTGGGGCTGCATGAGTACTGCTGGTGTCAAGGAGCTGCATTTCATTGATGGTATCATGAATTCACAGATATACTGCTCTATATTGAAATAGAAGATTCTACCATCCTCTGTGCCCTTGGTCGTCGTGCACCTTTCCAACATGACAATGATTCAGAACACACCATAAGGCCATTGTTGCATTTCTGAAGAAGGACCGGGTGAAAGTGATTCAGTGGCCAAGTATGTCTCCTGATCTGAATACAATCAAACACCTATGTGGAATTCTGAAGAGCCAAGTTGAGCATCACTCTCCATCCAGCATCCAGGCTCTAAAAGAGTTCGTTCTTGAAAAATGGAAAAAGATAGATATTGAAATATGTTGCCAACTTGTTCATTCCATGCCTAGAATACTTGGTGCTGTCCTTACAAATCATGGAGGTCATACAAACTAATAGATGTAGTAGTTTTTGTTGTGGGGTGTATTCATTTTTGCATCAACTAATTTAAGTAAAACTTAAGATTTTGTAATCCAAGTTATATTATTAACATTGCTTTCATTTAATGAGCTAAAAAATTGTTCTATGAAACAAATTTTTGTCAAAATTTTGGATCTTGTTCTTATGTTCATTGAGATATTGATTAAAATCTTACTTTTCAATAGGGGTGTACTCATTTATGCTGAGCACGGCATATACCACCATTTTTAGATGCTATACCTTTCACATAAGCTAATTAATATATACTTAATGGGATTTTTTTTAGCAAAGACATATAGCTGAATACATTTTGGCCTAAATGTGTGAAGAAATTTTATTTATTTTTTTCAAAATTGTCAGTATTTTTTTGTTTATAGCACAAATATGAAAAACACAGAGGTGATCAAATACCCCTAAAAGTAAGCTCTATTTGTGGGAAAAAAAGACATAAATTTAATTTGGGTGCAGCAATGCATGACTGCGCAATTATCAGTTAAAATAACGCAGCGCCGTATTGCAAAAAATGGCCTGGTTAGGAAGGGGGATAAATCTTCTTGAAGGCAAGTGGTTAATAGTGCCCCATTGTTGGTATCAGTGGGAGGAATAGTGCCCCATTGTTGGCGTCAAAGGCAGGAATAGTGCCCCAAGGGCCTGATAAATCCTAGAAAAGGGCTTCATCCATGCCCCCAGGCCACATTTTGGAGGCCACTGGTTTAGATGATACATTTATCATGCTGCTTCCCTGTTAAATCAGTTGACTTTTCAGTAATGTTTTATATTCTCTGTATTTTTGTATTAGCTTTTACTGAAGTGGGTACTTTAAGCCCTTCAGAGGAAGCCAAGCTTTCCAAAGAAGAACTTATGCATTTCAGCCAACTTCATGGTAAATATAATTATGCTCTTGCAGTGCAGAGATGAGGATTACAGGTACTCATCCTTATCAAAACATGCCACTACAGAAGTACAGTATGTAATGAAAAATTGAATAAGCCCTTTCCCTATGTATTGTAATAAACTGGCCATCAAATCTGCATTTAATTTAACTCTTCTGCACTTGCTCTGTGAACCTATTCTGTTTATATTGATTTCTGGCTTCCAGATTTTACTTTTTAAAGCTGTATTAAACCCAAATTCAATCATGTAATTTTTTTTTTTTTAGCGAAAGAATGTATACAGCTTAATACGCATACACAAAATGGAAATAAAGACCAACAACCATACAGCAGAACAGACTTGTGTTTACAACAGCTAGCAGCCCAAACTATTGCATAACTCCATTCACAGAACTAATCACAAAATATGCTGCATACCTGTACACAGTGATGCTCACAATTATACATCAACATTTTCCCACATGCCTAGCTCATGCTCAAAAAAATATATCCATGCATGTTCAGACACAAGCATTTACATGAGATAACAGGTGCATAACATTTTGTAATAGTGGCAGAAATGCCACAGCTGAGGCTGCCAAACACCGAAAACACAGGCACTTTGTCTGTATGGCCATAAACCTGTGACTTCATTTACATGAGCCCTTGTTTTTTGTACAGCTTTGTGCCCAAGAACAATGCATTTATAGGTAGTTGGCTTTAAGCCTATAGCAGCATCTTTTTTAGAAGACACTCTGCAATTAGCATCTTCCATTTATCTGCACATCTCTCTTGCATTGAGCATTTAAACAATACAATCCAAACTATTGTAATTGTAGACCAACCAATGCAAGAGCTTACCAATTGTTAGATGTGATGGCTGCATTAGTTCCCTTTTTTGGGCTTTATTTCTTCTATTTTCAGCTGGTGATCTGGCCAGCAAGTTTGTTGTTTTTCAGAAGCTCAAGCTCTCCAGCAGAATGTATCACTTTACTTGAATGAGACAGACCATTTAGCACTGAAAGATCAGCTTTTATTTATTTATATAAAACCTTTATCAGCAACTGATTATAAAGTGTCAGCTGGAGTTTGTCTTCAAATCTGCTGTTACATTTAACACTCCCCTCTCCCCAGACTGACAATACTGTTGTCTGCTGTGCCTCCCATGCTCTTTCCCTCAGAGTTGTGTCTCATTAATACAGGGGGTGTGTTACTGGCCAGATCACCAGGTGAAAAAAGAGGGAAAATCCAAAGAAAAGAACATTAATGCAGCCACCACTTTGAATGATTGGAAAGCTGCAACATATTACATTTTTGGTTTTGGGTTTAATATCTCTTTACGTTTAGTGTGCCCATGTCACCATAACGTAAGTGGTTTTCATTTTATTTTGAATATGCTACAGAACAAAAAGGAATGTCGTTTAATTAAACATATACAGTATTGAAAACCATGATTTTGTACCTAAATTATTTTGTACAAAGTAATGCAATGCAATATGACTGTTGTATGCTAGTTCTGTTTATTACCAGTTTTAAAAGTTGGAGGTTCTTAGCGACGGGTTTTCCGTTTTGATAATTACCTCCAAAATAGCAGTTAATTTGAAACCAATTATAATATTTAGGTTGTAAGAAAATGGTACCATTCCTGGAGAAATAGGGAATCGGGCTTCCTCTGGAGACTGGTCATTTGACCAAGGCAGAGGCATCTGTGAGATGAGTGTTCAGGCAGTTCTGCTAATTGACTGGTTCTGTCTAGCATCAGTCTCTTTGTGAAAATTGCTGCAGCTTTGGACAGGCCTTCAGAAGTAACCTGCTTCTCCATGAAAGATGCCACGGTCACTTCAGTCATCAATTTGTATGTGTAGTGGGGCATCCAAGTGACAGTCCAACCCTAACTAGCAATTTTCCTAAGGATATGGGCTTGTTTAGCAGTTAGAAGAAGTTCACTCTGTGGATGTTATTTGAGTTAGAAACTACAAAGATAGCTATAACTCTCCAAATGCAGCTCAGCAAGTTTGAATTCTGTCTGTGTTTCTTTTCTGTTGCCATCAGCCTTTGACGTTGTCATCTGTTTCCAGCGACACCAAGCCCCCAAGTATCATTACATTGACACATGGGAGATCATGCACAGCTCTTCTCTTGTGCTTCACTCCCGACCACAGAACCAATTAAAGGCGGTGTATAGTAGGAGGAGTCAAGCAACACCATAGGGGGACTTTGGTGCTGCTGCAATCTGACAGCAGCTTCAAAAAAACTAATAACAAAGGAACAAAAACATGGACAGCATTCAAAGGAATTCAGTTGGTGCATTTAGAAAGGTTTTAGGATTTCTTTACCTTTTCTTACTCAATTACCATACACAAGGTGAACCTCTTTTGTTCTGGTTTTATTGCTGTCTTTGTCCTTATCATTGTGACAGTAGGACAAAGGAAGGGAATGGGGTCACTAGGACATGATGTAGGCAATGCAAACCTCTACACTCCCCCCCACACTAAAGTTTTTTGATGCTGTATTTTTTTCTCATTGTGGAGACTCCTTGGAACTTCATGTCCCTTTGTAGTCTTGTCATTGGAAGAGTAAGGTAAAAAAAAAAAAAGAACTCCCCAATGTAGACAAAAATGACAGTAAAAACCTGAGAAGTTCCAGCCCTACCTGAATTTCTATACAAAACAAAAGACATTGGCTACAATTGGCTTTATAGCTGTGATGTATTAATTGTGTTTGGACTGGTTTAAAGTGGTTCTAAAGGCTGAAGGTTTTTTACCTTCAAGCATTCTATTCTTGAAAGTAAAAAACCTTCAGTGTGCAGCTCCCCCCTCAACCCCCCTCTAAATACATACCTGAGACCAATCCTGATCCAACAATGTGCACAAAACAGAACCTTTCCCGGGTCTCTGCCTCCTCATTGGCTCTCGCTGCTGGCATTCACAGCCAACGAGGATGGAGCAGGGGGTTCGGACCAAGCCGCACTCTGTGTGTCTCAGACACACAAAGGCTGGCTGCTCAAGAGCGAGCACGCATGAGTGCCCCAGAGCAAGACAATTGCTCCTGGGGACACTCAGCAGAAGGCACGGGCCAGGAGCTCTGGCGGGGGACCCAAGAAGAGGAGGACTGCTCTTTGCAAAACCATTGCACAGAGCAGGTATGTATGACATTTATTTTGTAATCTGAGTCTTTACAAATGCTTTAATAGCTCTTAAGATAATGATAATGCAGCTAAATAATTTCACTCCATGTTTTGATGTAGAATAGTCCTTGTGTATGATTATAAAGACCATCAGTTGGACAGTGCTGTTATAAACAATACTGAGATGTAAACAGGCAATGATTAAAACTATTTGCTCCCTATAACAAAACCGTTTTTGTAAACTTTTCTAGGTGAAATACAAAAAAAATGTTCTGTTTTTTTTTCCTAACAGTATCATGTCCTACAGAAAATCACAGTCCTGAGGACAAAACAAAGAGCCCCGAAAAAGGTACTCTTGTAGACTTACTATCCTTGTGCAGCATGAAGTCTATAAAGCGCGCCATAGAAATGTTAAGGCACAATCTGACTAAATGGCCTGTAAATCCCACGTGTATTAGGGAATTACTTACAGATCTGGACAAAATTGTTGGTACCTTTTTACATCTCATTGAAAGAATACTTTATTCCTCCTGAAAAGTGATGAAATTAAGCGCAATTGTCCCGTGTATAGTTGCATGCTTTTGGTATGTCTCAGAGTAAGGACAGACAGTGTGAAAAGAGATAAATGAATGCTTTTTGCAAATAGATATTCTTAAATGGCCTGGACAGATTTGTTGGTACCTCTAGGAAGGATTATAAATAATTACTATCACACATCTTGTATCATTTAATCAGTCAGTCAGCCTATTAAAATGGAGAAAAATAAACACTGCTGTCTGGTATCGTTGTATGCACTACACTTAACATGGGCCAGAGAAAGCAAAAGAAGAGCCTTGTTTGAGTACATGAGAACAGAAGTTATAGACCACTATGCAAAAGGCACAGGCTAGAAGACCATCTCCAAGCAGCTTAAGCTCCTGCAACTGCAAATATTATGAGGAGGTTTAAAGAAGAATTTTCACCATACTTGTCATGTGTTCCTCCATTTCCTCAGGGTAAATAGTGCACAAAAATCTTGTTTGCATTGTTAACCTCTAAGGGTCGGTTCAGGCAGGAATCGCACAGGACCGCATGCAGCATTCCCATGCAGTGTAAGTTTGCAACCCATTTATTTGAATAGGCAGCAAATCGCACCAAAACACAGGAAAAGTAGTGATTGCACTACTTTTAAAAACACGCACCAAACCACATGGTACTACGGTATAATGCGATTTGGTGCCCACAAATGCAGTGCGTTTTCAATCTGTGCTTGGGGTGCCATTACAATACATTGGCACCCACAGCAGATCACAAAGGCAGTGTGTTCCAGCGCGCCTTTCCTGCACCGCAATCTGGTGTGAGCCAGCCCTAAAGGTTGTGCAGCAATATTAAGTTAACAGACCTGTAATTTTATTCCATTCCATATTGATTTGTTTTATTCTGTTAAATCAAAAGCAAATCTAATTTTTTTTTAAATATAGAATAAACAAGGTTGGATACCAATTACTTTTTCGTTTTCAATTTATTTCAGAGAAAATTGTAGATGGCTACCAACAAATCTGTTAATCTGTAAGTGAATAGCTTGTTGAGGAGGGAGCACATCCAGAAACCTCCACAACAAATTATCTTGAGAAACACAGTAGTGACTAGACAGTGGGATTGATTTACTAAAACTGGAGAGTGCAGAATCTGGTGCAGCTATGCATGGTAGCCAATCAGCTTCTAACTTCAGCTTGTTCAGTTAAGCTTTGACAATAAAAACTGAAAGCTGATTGGTTTCTATGCAGAGCTGCACCAGATTTTGCACTCTCCAGTTTTATTACATCAACCGCAGTGTTTTTCAATTTGTCCAATCGATCTTCCTTTCCTGAAATTGGTTGGCAGGCTGACTGGAGTTCTGGTCTGCTTGAGCCCATAAACATGAGATTGGCATTTAATCTGGCAGTGATTACCTTCTACATGTAGCCATTTGTAGTTATTTCTCTTGTGATTTGGTCAAGTGCATAATTACATTTGTTACTTGTATTGTCAACTATAGTTTACATACGTACTTGCCATCTTTACACAAAATCAGTTAATGAAATGCTATCAAGTGAAAACGCTGAGTTATGAAGTGGCTTTATAATGCCACTGATTCCTCATACACAGGTACAGTTGTGTTCAAAATAATAGCAGTCCAACATTACTAACCAGATCAGTCAGTGTTTTTGGTATAAATTATATTTCTACACAGCAAATAATTTTACTAGTAGGTGTAGTAGAGTAATAGAAAACAAACAGACCCAACAGTCATGACATGCATGCTGCTGATTCTGTGTAATTGAATCATTAATTGAAAGGGGCATGTTCAAAATAATAGCAGTGTGGAGTTCAATTAGTGAGGTCATTCAGTCAAACAGGTGGCACTTATTTAAGGATGAAGGCAGCAAATGTTGCACATGCTGGGTATAGTGCATTTCTCTCTGAAAATCTGAGTAAAATGAGTCGTTCCAGACATTGTTCAGAGGAACAGCGTACTTTGATTAAAAAATTGATTTTAGAGGGGAAAACATATAAAGAAATGCAGAAACTGATAGACTGCTCAGCTAAAATGATCTCAAATGCTTTAAAATGGCAACCAAAACCTGAAAGACGTGGAAGAAAATGGAAAACTACCTTTCGAATGGATCAAAGAATAGCCAAAATGGCAGAGACTCAGCCAATGATCAGCTTCAGGGTGATCAAAGGTGGTCTAAAGTTACCTGTGAGTACTGCAACAATTAGAAGACAAAGAACAAAAGGTATACCGCTCAGGCAAACAATCCAGATCAATCCACGACAGATGCAGGCTCTGGCTTGCCACCACACACGATGCAATAGAAAGAAGGGTCAGCCGCACATCAGAGGATAGATGAATATAGTGTATATTAATTGATCCATAGGACACTCAAAACACCAGGACATGAATACAGGACTTGTTAACGCGTTTCACACGATCTCGTGCTTAAACATAATGGTTATTATTAAGCACGAGATCGTGTGAAACACGTTAACAAGTCCTGTATTCATGTCCTGGTGTTTTGAGTGTCCTATGGATCAATAAATACACACTATATTCATCTATCCTCCGGTGTGCAGCTGATCCTTCTTCCTATAACAATTAGAACACACCTATGCAAAGTCAAGCTATCAGCAAGAAGCCCCCGCAAAGTCCCATTGTTAAAAAAATGATGTGCTGAAGAGGCTACAATTTGTCAATTAACACATTGACTGGTCTAAAGAGAAATGGCACAACATTTTGTGGACTAATGAAAGCAAGATTGTTCTTTTTGGGTCTAGGGGCCCCAGACGACCCTCAAACACTGAAGTCAAGCCACAGTACACTGTGAAGACAGTGAAGCATGGTGGCGCAAACATCTTGGGGATGTTTCTCATACTGTGGTGTTGGGCCTATTTATCGCATACCAGGGGTCATGGATCAGTTTGAATACATCATAATACTTGAAGAGGTCATGTTGCCTTATGCTGAAGAGGAAATACCCTTGAAATGGGTGTTCCAACAAGTCAACGATTCCAAACACACCAGTAACTGAACAGCATCTTGGTTCCAGACCAACAAGATTAACGTTATGGAGTGGCCATCCCAATCCCCTGACCTTATCCAATAGAAAACCTGTGGGGTGACATAAAAAATGCTGTTTCTGGGATGAAACCAAGAAATGTAGAGGAATTGGGAATGTAGTGCAATCGTCCTGGGCTGGAATACCTGTTCACAGGTGCCAGAAGTTAGTCGACTCCATGCAACACAGATGTGAAGCAGATCTCAGAAACAGTGGTTACCCAAATGAATATGAGTTCAGTGATTCACAGGAATGCTAAATCTTCAAGCATTTTTTAGTTTATACAGTAAATGTTTGTTTGTAAAGGAAAATGCAGACTGCTGTTTTTTGAACAACCTGTAAAGTAGTAACAAATTTGAAACATTTTTCTTCATGTTTTGATTTGGAATAGACTGTGCGGTGTTCCCAATGCAAATGCGTGTATGGAAATAACAGCTATTATAAGGATTTTGAGCTTTACTCACTTTTTTAAATGCACTTCTATGATTTTTAACACAACTTTAGCTCAACTGCAAGATTTTCTTTAAAAATGTTACAGCATGGGTGGTTTGGGAATATTTTGCACTATAAAACGAGACTTTTCTATGTATTCTTAGCTTCATAAAAATATTGTGTGAAATGTTTAGGGCCTGCGAGTACATATTAGCATTTTGGATATTTATTTTCATCCATTTCTTATTTAAAGGAAAAGGCAAAATTGACATTCAGGCATATCTAAAGCAATGGCAAGATGAACTGGTGCGTAAAGAAGAAAGCATTAAAGACTTACCCAGAATGAGCCAGGTAAGGAGCCTTGTAGTGTGCACACCTTGTGGAAATTAGTTATACCACTCCTTTCCATTGACTGAACTGTACTATTGTCCGTTAATTGACTGAATTGAATTGTACCTTTTATCACATAGATAGACAATGCAGAGATATTTGAGAAAATAAACTATAAATTGGGGCTTTGTCCATCCAAATCTGATATGGCATTGTCTTAACTTTGTTGTATGCCAACATGTCTCACTGTAGATCCAGAAATGAAAAAACACAGATGTGAAGTTTCTTATTTTGTTCAGGCAATTCATTAATATCAGTAAATTGGCCATCCAAACTAAGGTGGAAGCTATCCACTTTACTAAAAACAAGTCCCTGTGATTAAACTATTGTGTTTTTTTTAAATCTCTCCTAGTCCCAGTTTATCCAGTTTTCAAACACTTTGTACAACTTATTTCATGGAGATCCTGATGAAGAACTGTTGTATCGTGCCATTGCTGCTGTGACCAGCCTTCTCCTGCGAATGGAAGAAGTGGGCAGGAAGCTGCAGAACACTACATCCCCAGTCAAGACCCCATCACCAGAGACCAGTACCAGTCCAAAATGCACCACTCAGGACAATGAATCACCACAAAACTTGGACAGCACCATTTCCCAGCCTCCCAAAGAAAACACAGAGTGGTCTTTTGCTTTTGAACAGATCCTCGCCTCACTGCTTAATGAACCTTCTCTTGTTAGATTCTTTGAAAAACCCACTGAGCTGAAAGCCAAGTTAGAAGCCGCAAGGACCTCACAAATTCGAGCTAGCAAACGAGTGTGAGCATTTTAACTGTCAATCCGTTACAAAGACCACTACATGAAGAGGCCGCATTTCCTGTTGCATACTGTTCTCAGATGTTTTGAAGTTCTCAATCACTTTTTTATACATTTTTAGGGCTACAATGCAGTTTATTTACTTGGGTAGAGCCTGCACTTCCAATGCACTATATATTGATATTTGCATTCCAAGAAAGAGGATTATTGATGCGTTCTAGTATAAAGTTAAGGCTCTATTATGTTATTATTGTATAGAAAAATAATTCTTTTATAAAATGTCCATGTTTAACACTCAATCATTTTGGCACAATTCATGCTGTATGTTAGGACAGAAAACGGCCAATAGTCTTGATGGAAATGCTGAATTTTGCTTGATGTTGGGGTGAAATGCAGATGACTGAAATGTGATTTGGTGTGAGCATTCCATTACCTGCTGTAGAATACATATCGGTCAGTGGTGTCTACATTCCCCTGAGTGCACCAAGTATAATGTATCACTGATTGCAATGGATAATTCAGACACCTGGAAAAACATAAGTAATGAATTCTCTGTACAAAATATCACTATAATGATATCACTGTCTTGCTAGCAAGTTTTGCGTAGTTATGCTTTCAGGGAAAAGTGCATTTTTAACAACACGTCATTAATGCTTTCCTCTGGATTTTTTTTTTTTTTCTGAATTCAGTGCAAACAGTACTCCGTTCAAGGTAAGCTTTGCACATGCTATACAGAGACAGCATAGATAATAATGGCAGTTCACTGGTACATGTTCTTGGGTAAAAACTAGGACTGCAGTGGCAGTTCCTCGTTCCCAACTTTTATCCCATGTGCTGGGGCTTTTGTACACAATTTATCTTGGACTATATACAGGATGTGCCAGGGCATGGCAAGCCATACATTGATGGGCTGGCATTTATCACATGTAATGTCCTTGTATCTCTATTGTTCTAGAGACTGAGGGGACATTGGCAAGGTGCTTTCTACAGTTTTAGGCCCTTGCCTGGAACACCTGCCTGATCTAGCCCTAGGAACACTGAGAAAATCCTTCTCATGCATTGACTCACATTTTGTTTACCTGTGTGTAATGCTAGCTGTATGCTTAACAATAATTCAGGATAAAAATTGTTGCAATATTATATCTTTTACAAATCTTTTGCACTTCAATCACAAGGCAACCATTTCTATAAAAAATCTTCAAAAATCCAGTTGACCTAAACCAAATCAAACTTTTCTTTATTGTGCCTATGATTGTGCATTGTTATATGTACTGTTAGCATAAACGAATGGGGTGGAATGTTGCATTCAATTGACTATGTATGCCAGTATTCAGAGCTGCTGTTAGTTTTAGACCTGTGTTTATGCAGCCTGTCTGTTAGTGAAGTGTTGTATTTTATTCAGCTTTGGGTTTAACGTATGTTTTATTGCTATTATAGATTTGGCTGAGCAGATACAAGTATACAATATGATTGTTTTTGAGTTTTTTGGGGTTTATTTCTAGCATTGCTGTACTGTAAGTAATGAGATACTTGAAATGTACTTGACATCTAGACACACAGTGGATAAAGCCACTATGACTAAGTCAACATTGTTGAAAATGCAGTATGTTATTCATTAGTAGTTTATGACTCTACTAATCTCCTAATCACACTGAAGCTCATGAAGTAAAGGTGTGTGTTGAAAAGCAATGGGGTTCTAAGGCCAGACTAGGCAGTTCCAAATGGTGGTAACCTTAGGACTGCTTTTCACTTGTACTCAGTAACTGATCGGAATATGTAAGGGTTGATATAGTGCCGCTCTTGAAGACATACTGAAGGGTCTAAAACTAGAAGAACCTCAACAGGTAGTTTGCAGTAGTAACTGCATAGTAATTTCTGTCTCAAAGTTGCAGCTTGTACCACTTTACGGACAATGTGTATTCTGTTCTTGAACTGGCTGAGATCAGTTTGTTTTGCATAGACCAGTGTTTCTGTGTTCAGGTGGGTTTACAGACAGAAATGGATTTTGGTCACAGAACATTTAATACAAATACTGCAATAATCCACATGATAGCGTTTTCCCTATAAGATGATGCAGATACATTATAGTGTTGTGTGCATGATTATATATTGGACCGAGGAGCCTAACAGCCACAATGTTTTTAATGATCAGCTCAGGACTTCTCTACTTGTATGTATGCATAAAACATAAAATAAGCTTTCCTTCTGTCTTCAAATTACAAATGGATGAAGCCATCTAGAAACTACTAGAAAACCTGTCATCTCTAATTTTCCCACAGATCAGGCTCTGGTGAACCTGAAAATGCACAGTGAATTAGAATTTACTGGCTTGCTTGAATACGTATGTACATGCATGTGCTAACTTCATGCAGACATAAGTTTTGGGAAATAACCATATAACCATTTGCTGCACAATTTGCTCATATCTAGTCATAGATCTTCCACTTAATCCAGAACAAGTAATATAGTTGTAAGTAAAATCAGAGGGACTGGAATGGCAAAAAAAAACATTTTCAGCATCTTATACTCTATTTGTGATGTATACTTTACCTATGCTTTGGTAGGCTCCAGTCCACCCTTATTAGAAATCCCTTAACTGCACTGTCGTAAGCTGACTATTTCATGTTCATTAGCCTGTTAAAATAGGAGAGTCACATGGTTCACTTGTCGATAAGCAAAAGAAAAGGTTTATTTAAGAAATATCGACATTGATATATACACAGCCAAGCTAAGGCAGACAAAGAAAAATCACACTTCAAAAACTTGGGAAGAATACCATTCACATTGCTATTGCAACTGTGGCAAAGCTTCTGGATCATCCATGCATAGGGCTTGCATCATGTTTTCTTTTCTTTGGAGTAAGAAACATTTCAAATTTCTCAGCCTCACTCCCCAGAATAGAAAAAACCCATAAAGCCTGTACACAGAGAGGAATTTCCTTAAAGTTTTAAATGCTATCTTTATTTCTTAGATATATTTTCAATGGAAATAAAGTTCCTCTCCTATACTTTAACCTCACCTTTTGGTATTGTATTAAACTTTAATTAAATTATTGTAGGTTGCCTTTTCCCCAGCAGCCCTGCCTGTCTAAAACTTACCTGTCCCCAATCCAGCAAACATGGAATATCTACTCTGCGTAGGATTGAATTGAGTGTGTACTGCACATGTGTGGGCCTGGGCTAAAAGATTTTCACTAATGGCTCTGCATACTCATTATTGATCAAGAACACACGAGTATAAGAGAGAATACGTGCACTTATCCTTTAAAGGAGAAGTATAGCAAATGCTATTTTGGCTGTACTTCTCTTATAGATCACAGAGCTATAGCCCGCTGTTGGCTGAAATCACTCAGCCGGTTCAGGCTCAGGAAAGATCCCGACTTTACAGTAGAGATCCACCCAGATGCCTTGACAGGCAGCTTGCTCAGCCTCTAAGTATGCTGCTGAAAACCTGAGCCAGCCACTTCCAGCGCACTCCAGTGAGCGCTGGAGGGGCAAAGCAGAGATCTGGTGACTAACAGTCACCGGCTCTCTGCTCAGTGAAGACCGCAAACTGAGTGATCAGCGGTGTTTGATCACTCAGTTTTTGGTCTTATAGCCCACAGGGCACAGATGCAGCATCAGACTGATGCTGCATCCACCTAGGTGAGTATGTATGTTTATTATTTTTTAAACCCATACTTTACATTTATACATTCTAGGGTTTGTACCAGTCAGAATGATACACTGAGAATCTGCCTAGCCACCCCCCTGATGCATATGGAATTGTTTCTTGTCAAAGTCATGCATGCTGGCTACACGTACAAACTCTGTGAGGCTGTCTCCTGTGCCCAGGATATTATTTTTAAAATATTCATAGACAAATTTTTAGTTCATACAGCCACTAAACTGTGGTTAGCACTACTAAAAACACAACAAAGGCAGATCATTCAAGCAGAACATTTACTGACAGTTCTGCACTGTTTTCGATGGTTTCTGCACTAAGCATGTATGCATGTGACAGTTAAAGCTGAACTCTAGGCAAAGAGCTAAATACAAAAATAAAATACTTATAGGATATCCATTTTACCTTGAAAATAATTTGTACTTCTGTCTATGCAGTCCTGAGATTCATGCACTGTTTGCATTTGAAAAAAAAATAACAATGTTTTAATGAGTATTTATATCTACCTGGAGTTCAAATTCTTAACACCTTTTTCTGATTACACCTAACCACTTACTATTATTTACAGATATGGTTGTCCTGTTTTAGGCTTTTTACTTATAAATAAAGGAGAAATTGTACATGCCCCCAAAATTTTTTGGTTTAGGTTTTCTGAAGAATTGATTATTTTTAGATTCCTGAATGACAGTTCACATTATATCATGATATTAGAAATTGTCCAGTAAATGATTACCAAGATGAGAGAGAAGGCACTCCGTTGTCCTTTTATCATGCAGCAGTAAATGATTGCTGCTCAGTTCTCTGGCATTCTCAGAGGAGACAGTTCTCCTCTGAATGCCTGTTCATGAAGCGGTGGAGATCGCTTCTTCTAATGAGAGAAGCGATCTACGAATGCTTTGAATGCAAGAAAATGGCTGCTGTTACTGTAATCTCATGAGATTACAGTAAGAGATCAGTCAAACACACAGTTTACTAAGCAGTGGTAAATTATCGCTGCTTCGTTTGCTGCTCCCCCGATTCTCCACCTCTGGGCTGGAGAATCTGCAGGGAGAGAATTTTCACACAGATCGCCAGTGAAGGGCTGACATTGCTCCTTCATACACTGGCCATCTGTGTGCTGAGAAGATCAGCGGAGAACATGTTCTCCACTGATCATTTCTGTTTCCTAAACCACTAATGATCGGAGATCAGCAACGATCTTTATAAAAGGACACCTCAGTTATAGACATGGTTATTATAAGGCTGTGCAACCCAGCAAGGACCACCTGCTAACCCATTTCCCGGGAGGGACATATTTGTCATACAACCTAAAGGAGAGATGCTGACATGCATATTTATCCTACGCTAAGCACTGCCAATGTTATGAACTCTTAATAAATTATTGAACTTAGAAGATAATAGAATTGAACTATCAACCAAAATGCCCTTACAAGACTTTGCTGAGTGCAGAAAAATGTAAACATAAATTTGATATAATTTAAGAATTGCCATGTGAAATCACAGATTATAGGCTTAATTCATTAAGATTTACACAAGGATATGTGTCTTTATTTTAGCTATGCAACTCTATTTCAAACCTCATTGGACTAAAAACTGGTTAAAATAACTGTCACTTCTATGAAAGTAAGCAGCGTTTTTAATGAATCATGTATGTTTTTGATTTTTTTCCCCATTCTCCTGGTTTGCTGGTCCTGAATGTGGTTTGAGGTTTTAGAAAAAAATACATATTTTACCAATGTAGTCAAAATGGACAAATACTTTGGGCGGCTCAAGGATTTGATATGTGATGAGTTTAATTGTTTGAAGGTTTACAGTATATTTAGATATAAAATAGGCAGCATTAAATATGTTAAAGTAGAACTAAAAACAAAAATTGTTTCTCATTTTGGCTAGAAAAAGGTATGTTTATAACACCTGACAGATTTTTTTGCCATCTGTGTGACATTGAGGAGATTTCCATTCACTTATTTCATATCACAATAGGAAGCAAGAGGAAATGCCTCCAAAGTGAGGGAAATCCTTTTTTTTATCACCTGGGACTCCAGAACAAGTGCCCCTATTACAAAATGTTCCCTCTATTTCTGTTCTGTTCTGGTGACAACTCAGTATTTGGGGTTTTCTTTCATTTTTGCTCTCGGTGATAATGGTCACCAGGATAAATAGAGATGGTAAATCTCCATAATGGGGGAAACGGCAATAAAAACACAATGTGTTTTAATACTTCTCCAATCTATCCAAAACTGAAATAAGCCCTTATTTATACTTTCAAATATCTTTCTTGATTTGACATCTCAGAGCAGGCTGATAATTCATTAGCCTGTAGGTTGAGCAACTACCTTCAGGTAATTGGACACTGGCAAAGCAAAAGTGGTAAGGACAGCTTTGATAATCCCTCCTACTCGCAGCAGTTTTTTGCTAATGCTTTTAAGTAGTAGAGGTCTTCTCTCCCTCTGAGAGATGCTTGTTATATTTTTTTCCATCTTTTCTGAATGTAATTCTTCTAGTCCTTAGCTGCTATTTTGCCACAGTGGCACCCCTCAGCAGTTTTCCTGATCAGATGACTCCTTTGCAGCACCTTGGATCCTGCACATGGATTCTGAGTTTGGTGTTCACTTTGACACATAGTGCATCACGTTGCGTTAGCTGCAGGGTCCTGTACAGGTCCAGGACCGTGTTCCAGCTGAAGGTCTGCATTCAGATAGGCAAAGGCTTGTGCCCTGCTTTGATGTCCAGTGTGCTTTTACATTCTGTCCCCTTAGGGGTTAACCTGGAGTGATGACTTCAACTTTTTTAATCGCAGTCAACAGCAGAGGGCAGCTTGGTTTATTAATTAATTTGAATTTTGTGCTCCTCTACATCTAGGCTGCGACCTGGGAATTCTGAGACTCCTTCCCAGCCTCCCTTCCAGTAATGATTTCTGTGTATGCACATGCCAGTTTGCTGTCTTCCTGCACACCGACTGACTTTTCTCTGCTACCTGCAAAGCAACCTATTGAGAGTGATCACAAAGGCACTTTTTCCTTCTGCAGCTTCTGTAGGAAGTACATCTAACAGCATTCCCCTCACACACGATGGATCAGAAATGCAGGGTACCATCAGGAGCTTTGGGACCTACCTGCTCTTCCTCAATTGGTGGTCCATAGAAGGGTCAGCGTCATCCCCCCGAAGAACCCCAACATGGCTGGTCTGGATTGTTGCCCCCTTACTGAGTTTTACTCTGCTTAAGGGTCTTCTTCTTCTCCTTCTGGGGCACCTTCATCCTCCTATAACCTAGAGAAGAGTTTTCTAAAACTATGTTGGATTTTATGAGAAATGTCTGACCCTTTAGAGGCCTGAGACTGCAGAAGTCATTAGTGAGCCCCTCTGCTTTTCCTCCATAGATCTTTATCTCTGATCTTTCTCTGCCTGTCTTTGAGGTTGCTGACAAAAACGACGAGAATGGTACTGCATCCAGTTATGAGGACTTGGCACAAGATGGACTTGTATGCGGACATTCCCTCAAAACTCAAGGTTACTATCTGTATCCTGGTAGGTGCAGTATGCATGTACAGTTGTGGCCAAAATTATTCAACCCCCAATGCTGTAAAGGGGTTTAGGGACTATAGTGTACATTTGGAATTGTATTCAGAATCAAATCCTACAAGGACGTTGTAACTACCCAAATGCAACTAAAATGACATCAATTGTTTATGTAATACAGTAGTAAATGGTTCTTATGTGGTTTCTTCATTGCCACAATTATTCAACCCCTTAAAGACTACCACTCTGAAGAACAGAGGTTCATACAGGTGCTTTCCATCAGGTATTGAAAACACCTGTGGATGTCACCGAGCAGCAATCAAGCATAATAAGCACCAATTAGGCAGCTTTAAAATGACTGTGATACTCAGCTCCTTCTAGACATTTACTGGTGTGGTTACAAACATGGTGAAGGCAAGAGAATGGTCCAGGAAGACAAGAGAAGAGGTGATTTCTCTTCACAGGAAGGGCAATGGCTATAAGAAGATTGCAAAGATGTTAAACATACCAAGAGACACCTTAGGAAGCATCATTCGCAAATTCAAGGCAAAGGGCACTGTTGAAACGCTACCTGGTCGTGGCAGAAAGAAGATGCTGACTTCGACTGCTGTGCGCTACCTGAAGCGTAGAGTGGAGAGAAGTCCCCGTGTGACTGCTGAGGAACTGAGAAAAGATTTGTCAGATGTGGGTACAGAAGTTTCAGCCCAGACAATAAGACGCACACTGCGTAATGAAGGCCTCCGTGCCAGAACTCCCAGGCGTACCCCCTTGCTGTCTCCAAAGAATAAGAAGAGTCGACTGCAGTATGCCAAAAGCCATGTGGACAAACCACAAAAGTTGTGGGATAGTGTTCTGTGGACTGATGAAACAAAATTAGAACTGTTTGGGCCCATGGATCAACGCTATGTTTGGAGGAGGAAGAACAAGGCCTATGATGAAAAGAACACCTTGCCTACTGTGAAGCATGGTGGAGGGTCAATCATGCTTTGGGGCTGTTTTGCTTCTGCAGGTACAGGGAAGCTTCAGCGTGTGCAAGGTACCATGAATTCTCTTCAGTACCAGGAGATATTGGATGGAAACGTGATGCAGTCCGTCACACACCTGAGGCTTGGGAGACGTTGGACCTTTCAACAGGACAATGATCCCAAGCATACCTCCAAGTCCACTAGAGCATGGTTGCAGAGGAAAGGCTGGAACATTTTGGAGTGGCCATCGCAGTCACCAGACTTAAATCCGATTGAGAACCTCTGGTGGGACTTAAAGAAAGCAGTTGCAGTGCGCAAGCCTAAGAATGTGACTGAACTGGAGGCCTTTGCCCATGAAGAATGGGCGAAGATACCCGTAGATCGCTGCAAGACACTTGTGTCAAGCTATGCTTCACGTTTAAAAGCTGTTATAACTGTAAAAGGATGCTGTACTAAGTACTAAGATTGAATGTCACTTGGGGGTTGAATAAAACTGATAATGCTGTGAGCACAGAAAAGACATTTGTGGTTATTTCATTATAACTGTTATGTTATATTTGTCTGACCTACAAGTGCCTCTTTAATGTAAATGTAAGCAAGATGACTGAATGATCAAAAGCAATGTCAAACTGGCCAAAACACTCAATTTCAGTGGGGGTTGAATAATTTTGGCCACAACTGTATCTAAATTGAACCACCTGCCCAT
Organism: Staurois parvus; assembly: GCF_062004578.1. Classification (NCBI taxonomy): domain Eukaryota; kingdom Metazoa; phylum Chordata; class Amphibia; order Anura; family Ranidae; genus Staurois; species Staurois parvus. The sequence goes on from NW_028318157.1 coordinate 3,781,962, forward strand.
TAGGCAGATCCTTTGGTCCTAGTGTTTGTCTGGGGAGGTCCCCTGTAAGAAGCTCCTGGAGAGCTTGCCTTTTGATGGCTCATCCTTGGATACTTATCAAGGAAGTCGCAAGTAGTAAGTGTTCCCTTTTGGTTCATAAGTCTGCTGTTCCTAATTTTAAGTGGAGTTCTTTTTGTCATTCCCAGACTTCTGAATCTAGGTCTAAGCTATCATCTCTGTTCTGCCATAAGACCTTGCCCTCTAGGGTCACCAACCATCACAAACTTGTTATGGATATTTCACTATCTATCCTTACTTTCAAGGTTTCCTTTTTTGTCACGATCATCTCTACAAGGAGAGTTTTGACTTTGTGGTTTATGCCTTTCTCTATAATCAGGACATTGGTTAGCCTTCCCTATACCCTGAACCTTTTGCATCCCTAAGGATATTTCTCTATTGTCTGGATGTGGTGTTTGTGATGTGGTGTGGTCAGCTGCCTTATTGCTTATTGTTCCATTGTTGCTAGATGGATTCAACAACTCATCATGCAGGCCCATGACCTAAGGGGCAAGGTCCCTCCTTTTTCAAAGTTTACTCACTAAGAGTTTTAGTACTTCTTGGGTTCTTCAGCATCTGGCTTTGGTTTCTCAGATCTGCAAGGCTGAAACCTGGGCCTTATTAAACATGGTTGTTAGGTTTTACTAGGTGGACATTCAGGCCTTAGTGAATGCAAGCTGTAAGGTTCTTCAAGTAGCCCTGTGACCTGTTGGGCCCTTCCTATCTTTCTCCTTTTTGTTTCTTTGCTTGGGCCCATTACCTACTTGTCTGCTGTGTTTCCTAACCCTCTGTTGGACAGATTTGGGATGTCCCATTAGTGAATGAATCTCTAGCCTATGTCCTGTGGTGTATGATGAAGAAAAAAGTGTTTTGCTTCACCTGTAAAATCATTTCTTGGAGTGCATCACAGGACACAGGTCATAGTTACAGTATGTAGTTGGTAAGACTGAATAAAGACACCAGTTCAACCTGTTTTATTATGTGTGTATGTTTAACAAACATCCATTTTCCAAACCCCTGTATATTTTGTTTGCGAAGATGCCCTTCCTTCTGTCTTGTTATCTACTTGTGGTATTGCTTACTACTAAGCTGAAGGCATACTTGGCATGGGAGGGGTTAAGCAGGTCTGTCTTTAAAGCTTTTGCTTTCCCAGTGTCCAGTCACCCGAACATAACTTCTTAATCTATTTATGAATGAATTGCCAGCCTGTCGCCTGGGATGTATTCCAAGAAATTGATTTTACAGGTAAGAAAAAATAACATTTCCATCCAATCCCAGGGATTCTCATTTTTTTCACAATAGCTGTGTATTCTGGAAAAGCTCACAGCAGATTAACACTGATTGATTGTAAACTGGGAGGTAAAGTCAATGTTCAGTTTGAGAGTTTATAACTTGAATTGTCATAGAACTTTCTTCACCACCATAGTCCTCAAACAGTAGCAAATCTGTGTTCAGTAACCTATTTCTTCCTTCTTCATGTGGTTTGATAAAGTACCACAAAAAATACCCAAAGAGTGATATCGTAAAGGTTTTGTGAACATACAAAACAAAAAAGTGGAAACCCCCTCCAGTTTGGGATACATGCATAGGTAAGGCCCGGGATGGGCTTTAAATGTTTGAAATGCAGTCCGGCAATCAGAGCACTTGTTCTGAATGACTTGTAGCCTAAAACATGTTTCCCAGCTTATTCAATTAAAAAGTTTTGATTTCAGTTTTCTCCTGTTGACTAAAGTTGGAAGGAAAAATGCCTTACAAATAGTGTTTAATGTTTAAAAGCAATTTATCATTGTGTTAATATTGCTGGGCCTATCCTGACTCGCTGTATCTTTTTACTGCTACATACATTTTTCATGTTGCCTAAGATATGTTTAAAACTGCCTATGAGATTTATTGTACTGTCATCTTTTAACCTGCTGTATGATTTATTTACAGGAAAACGGTAAACACGTCCAAACTTTTTCAGTGGGATCATAGTGTTTTACTTTATGTTTTGGTCAAAAAAGTGTCAGTTAAGGGTACATTTGAACTATAAACTATATTCTATTTAACAGACGGAACTGAAAAAAACAACCAACATGACACTTGCTATGTATGGTTTATGTAGCTGTTTTGTTTTTTTTTTGCTATCTTTTGGTCTCTGCATTAATAAAGCTAATACTAATGAAGGAGAACAAACACTTAAAGGTGCTCTAACATATTTTCTTGCTTAGCTGCTAAATAGGAAATTAAAATGAGGGATATTGTGCAGTTGGGATTGCAGTCTTTACTTGATGTGTGTTATAACTGGGATGCTAAACCCTGTCCATACCCCTATAGCAGTCTTCAACTTCCAATGGTTCTGTAGTTTATTTATTGCATAGGGAAGTGTTTATCATTCATAATTGCAAGAGTGGCAGGATGATTATTAGAAACTGTCTTAATACATTGATTTACCAAATAGATTTCACATATAGTATCCTATATTAAGCATTTTCATTTCAGTCTGTTTTTGTGTATGGACATTTTAATAGGATTCTCACTAGAGGTGAGGATTGTGCCTAGATTTGTTTTTAAAGCTGTTCTAAAGGCTGTAGATAGCAAACCTTCTCTTTGCTGCTCCCCCCCCCAGCACTTACCTGAGCCCCCTCTCGATCCAGCAATGTGCATGGGAGCCTTGGGTCTCCCTCACCTCATTGGCTGAGACGCAGCAGCCAGTGAGGAGAGAGCTGGGGGCTGGCTTTATGTGTCTAATAGATGCATAGAGTGGGGTTCAGGTGTGAGCACACACCAGTGCCCCCATGGCAAGCAGATTGCTATTGGGGACACTGGTCAAGGGGGAGGAGCCAGGAGCACCACCAGGGGACCTGAGAAGCGGAGGATCGGAGCTGCTCTGTGCAAAACCACTGCACAGAGCAGGTAAGTATGACATGTTTGTATTTAAAAAAAAAAAAAGTATCACTTTGCTATTTGAGTCAATTACCCCAACACCACTTCTAAACTGATCTCTCCCGCTATAACCTAAGCCTTTACCACCTTAAGTGTCTCAAGAAAAGACAGTTGTATTGTTTAAATATCTACATTTTCTCTTTTTCACTCTTGTGTTTAATATGTGGCTTTCAGAACCATTTCCAGAAATGTATGAAGCCTGAAAAAGGGATCTACGTTAATTTGAAAGCTTGCATCTTTAATAACCTAACTTACCTAACAAAGGGAATCTCTTAAACTATGAGCTTTCTTGTGAAAATATAAAGGGAAAATTAGAAAATATTGTTAGAGTGCCTTTGAGTTAAATTGTTGTTTATTATGAGAATGTTTTAGTGTACTAAACACTGTGCCAGCATCATCAGAATTCACAGTGAATTTGGTGCATTCACTTTCATATGTACAGGTAGATACATTTTTCTAAGTTAAGAGATCTGATGTTTCAGATTGCACAATCTTGTTGCTGCTGCTTCTTTTCACTATCGATGCTGGGGTCACTGCTTCTTTTTACAAGTTATGTTTATTTGCGTGTAGTTTCATTAATGCATTTGCACTTTTTATACGATGTATTAATTGCAGGACTGATGTATAAACGGTACACCTAATAAACTCAGTCTTACAGAACACTTGTTTGTACCATTTCATCTTTTTTTTAATCCAAAAGTACTTTTATTAGTATTGAAACAGGCTTAAAGTTACAGTATCAATTATGACAAAGGCAGTGCACATATTCAAAAGAATAGATAACGTCCCTGCAATATCCTACATAGAATGTATTACGTAGATGATTGGCAAGGTATCAATCTGGTGACAAATGAAATAAGGGACCTAATCAGACTGTTTACAGGAATAAGTGTGAAATAATATAGCAAAACCCATATAATTAGAGTATACTTAGATGAGAAACTATGAAAACTTAAACCAAAAGTTTCTTTTTGTTTCTAAAAGCACTATGTGGCTTCTCAAATATAAGGACATTTGTAACTTAGTAGTACCCTTAAGCCCCGTACACACGGGTTGGATATTGGCCAAAATCAGCCAGTACAGGAGAAACCGTCCAACATTCACCCTGTGTGTACAGGTTCTTGTCCAACAGAAGCCAATCTCAAGACTGACTTTTGTCGAACAAGCATGCTGGACAACCAGCAGCCAATCGGTATCTACTCAGCACTTTCAGCTGATGGCTCAGAGTGCTGACTGGTGGCCCTTCTGCCAGGACACAATAACACAGCAAGGAAACTGCTGAACTAAATTGCATAGTTAGTACAGAGACCTCAGTTTTGTTTTTTGTTTTTTTTTCATTCAGCCTGCTGGGTCGATGCAAAATAACTGAAAGTATGTCCCAGGCATTAGACATAACAGATCTCAGATTAGTATATGATACTGCAGCATCAGACCGAAGCATATAAGAGGCACTGTTCAAAATCAAGTAGGTACTCTACCTAACGGACAGCAAGTGGAAGATTCTTCCTCCTACATACTCCAAATATTTTGAATTCTTTAGGGCAAACTCTGTGGTCATTGATACATTTCTTATATGGGAGTTTGATTTCTACTTTCCATTGTTGTAATGTACAATATATACATACATACATACATATTACATGCCACAAGTTCCCAGCCCTGTAAATACTAGCAACTGATTTTGCTTGAGGTAATTGTAGTCATCTTAGTACACTTGCAACAACAGCTGAGTACTGTCCTTGATACTTTTTTTTAACCCCCTTCCCGATGCAGGCTCCTGGCCTATCAGGAGGTTCTAAATGCCTGGAGGTGGAGGCAGAAATTCCCATAATGTGACCGCTGTGAATGGCAGTCACAGTGGTCACATTATTATTATTATACAGTATTTATATAGCGCCAAAGGGTATGCTCAGCGCTGTACAGTAGCAAGGGGGACATAACATGAGACAAGACAGTAACAATACACTACACGAGGGGTTCGAGGGCCCTGCTCTTTCGAGCTTACAATCTAGGAGTCACATGATGGGAAAGCTCCCAAACACAGGTATACATTGGGAGCTTTCCAGTACCCACCAGTTACTGTGCTAGGAGGGCCCTCTCAGCACAGTAATATGTTTACATAGGGCCTCATATATGCTACCTGCAGCAGGCACTGGTTAAGTTTGTAATTAAAAGGCCCTTTCACACAGACATTCCAATCAGATCCACCTATGGACAGGTGTAAATGGAAAAGGACCACATTCTATTCAAATTCTGCGGGACCAGATTGGAGGCTGCCTGATGTAAACAGACTGTGGAGTCCATTTACAGACCCCAGAGATAGAGGGGTCTGCCTGTGTCCACTCTGTATGAACGGAGCCAGCACAGTTGTAACAACCATTCCACCCTGCTCCAAGATGATCAGAGCAGAGTCTGCTCTGTGTGGAAGAGGCCTAGGGCACCATTCACACTTCAGTACATTGGAATTGCTGGCAGAATCACGCAATTCTATCGGCCATTCAAAATTGCAGCAAAACGTGCAACATGAATTTGGATGCCATGTTTCTTAATGGCACCCCAAATGTGCTGAGAAAAGCAGGTGTTGCTCAACAAAACGTGTGAAAAACTTGCCAAATTGCATGGTTCAAAGATGTGACAAAGTCGCCTCCAAAAAAAGGTACAGGAGCTACTTTGAAGAATTTTTGAAGTGGAGCACAGCCCATTCAAGTAAATGGTGCTGATCCAAAACCTCGTTAATAAACTCACAAAATTGTTGATGTGGAAGCAGCTCTAAATGTGAACTGGTCCTTAGGGTTCTTTCACACAGGCAAAATCAGTCCAATCATGTGTTTTGCTATGAAAATTGATTCTGGTTACATCCATCTTCAGTTCAGTTTATATCAGTTTGCACCTCACTCCAGTTCATTCTCCTCAGTTCAGCTTATATCTGTTTTAGCATAATTTTTTCTTTTTTTTTTTGCAGAAACCAGTCATAGGTGACAATAAAATATATTTCTTGCCTGAAAATGTGCACAAATGGAACAGACGTAAATGGATGTGTTTATATCTCTCTAAATGGAATATGACTCGGCCTGCTGTTTAAAACAAAAAAAATGGACCTAAATGGATGGTCATCCATTTACATCCGTTTAAAATAGTTAGCCCATAGAGGTGCATTGCTGTCCACTTTTCAACCAGAAGCAGACAAATGAAAAATGGAGGAATGGAACGTCTGTGGGAAAGGGCCCTCTTGAAAAAAAAAAATATAATTGACTGTACACAACTGTAGCAAATTATTAAATATACATTATCCTGGAATGCCCTTAAGTTTTTTTGGCCTGTGCTAGACCTTCTGGTAATATATTGCTTTTGTGTGTATGATAAACTGTATATGGGGACTAAACCTAAGAATGGCACATGTGTTCTTGGGGACTAATGGTTTTGTGTCTTACTGCAATATTTTGAACACATTCTTTGCTTTTCATTGTAACATGACACAAGCAGCATTCCGTTTCATTGTATTTTTATGTTGCTTCTAGCATTTCTTTCTCCCTAGTGACCCCTTATTTTCTCCTTCCTTTGTTGAGATGTCTATCAAAGATCTTACAGTTCTTTGGCATAGCTTTTACTGTAAAGGAGGTGACCACAAAGGGTTTGTCTCTTGAGACATCAGTTACTTTTATCAAATTTTTAGTGCCATAATGCCACAAGCAGTTTGTTCCATTGCCAGGGACAGCTGGCCCAGCCCTCAACCCACCTCTTCAAATGGTTCAGCGTACAGCTTAGAGATATTGTCAGAAACATTATCAAAATATCTCAAATTTACAGGAAACCCAGAATCTGCAGCATCTACTCTAAGTAACACATTATTCCTCTCCCATGAAAAACCCAACCTTTGGGTATAGGATATGACCACATAATCCTCCAGTTTTTTATTGGTTGGTGCAAGATCAACCAATTGCGAGTGCTCTTTACCATAGAGCATGGGTATTGAATTAAAATTCACGGAGGTCCAGTCAATAAAATTTCCTTCCAGCATTTTTGCGTGATGACTCAGAGCCTTCCCATCACAGCCCCCACTCCTCTTAGGCTAGGTTCCCATCTCAGCAGCTGGGGAATGCAATCAATATTACACGTGTTCCCAACCAACAGAGGAACACGCTGCACACACACATCAGCACCTGTGGTGCATTTTCACACATGCCAAACTGTATGTTGCTGCAGCACCATGTGACTTGTGGCACGATTTTGAAAAAGGGTCGGGGACTACTTTCACCTGACAGTCCCCCTACCCTTCACATCAAGATCCCCCTTCACAGCAGTGTCCTCAGCTCCCCCTTCACATTACCTTCCCTTCATCACTTTCTGCAGTGTCCTCACATTTCCTTGACATCTGTACTGTCCTCTGCCCCCCTTCACTGCAGTGTACTCTGCCTCTTTTCACTTCATTCCCTCACATTACTGTCTTCATGCCCCCTGCAAATTACAATTCTCACCTCCCCCCCCCCCCACATTGCAGTCCTCAGCACCTCCCACCACATCATAATCCTCACCCCCTTCACACTGGTGTTCCCACCCCCCCACACACATTATCCCTACCCCCCCTTCACACTGGTTTCCACATCCCCCCACATTATAATCCTCACACGCCCTTCAAAATGGTTTCTTCAGCCCCCCCCCCCCCCCACATAATCCTTCCCCTTTCACACTGGTTTCCTCAGCCCCCCACATTATAATCCTCCCCCTTCATACTGGTGTCCTCAGCCCCCCCCCACGGTATTATAATCCCCACTCCCCTTCACACTGATATCCTCATTCTACCCACATTACAATCCCAACCCCCATCACACTGCTGTCCTCAACCCCCCTGTATTAAAATCCTCACCCTATTCCACATAATATTCCCTACCCCCTTCACTCTGGCATCCTGAGACCCCCCTCTGCTCCCCTTTCACATATCCCTCCTCCTCCCCATATCACTATCTTTCCTTACACAGACATATTGGAGGCACAGCAGGTCTGAATGGAGGGTGGAGCTGCAAGCTAGTGATTGGTTGCTAGGACCACCCTGCATCCTGCAACCAATTACCTGCTTGTTAACTGAAACTCCCGCCCTCCTTCCAGACCTGTCCTGTCTCCTGCTTTCATCATGGAATGATCACAGCGATCATGGCTGAGGGGTAAAAAAAACAGGCACCTAAATGGTGGGACTGTGGCGGTCTGGATAGGACAGTGACTCGGTCCAGATTCAGACCGTGCTCTGCCATTTAGTGATGGCTACCATAGGGTATGGGGTTGTTCCTAACCCTAGGCAAATACCTATTTCCAGAAAATAAACGCTCACAAATCTGGATTTCCAGAAAGTTGGTATTTAAGCTCGGTTCACACTATGCGGGCTGGTTGCTGGTGTGGGAATCTCATCAGTTTCCGTTCCCACAGCCAAACCGTGTCGCTCTTAAGCGATACGCGGGGCTGCCATTCATTCTGAATGGCACCCTTTGCATCACAGCTCACAGCGTGATTGCGGGTGAGGAACTGCAAGGTAACTGCATGATCAAAAAGACTATGCGGTTTCCCTGTGGCTGCATTTTAAAAAAAGGTGCATTCACCTTTTTGGTGCAGAAAGGTTGGCACGGCAGCACAGTCCCCTTTTAAGCCCAAGCAGGCACAATCATGTACATGTACTTGATTGTGCCTGCGCATGCTGCCCTGCCACAGTATATTTACTGTGGCAGGTTGGCAAGTAGTTAATTTAAAAAAAAAAAAAAATCTACAGTGGGTATAAAAAAAACAATCACCCCACCTTAAAATAATCACATTTTGTTGCTTTGCATCCTGAAGTGAAGACAGACACAGTTTTTGTTTTATCCAGCTGTATTTACTCTGCAACTTATAACATTCAAGTGAAAGACAGAACACCGTCAAAAATGTTGTTTAAAAATGGCCGTTTGTAGACTGCAGTCTTCAAGTCATTCCACAGATTTTCAATGGGGTTTATGTCTGGGCTCTGACTAGGCCATGCAAGGACATTCAACTTTTTCCTCTTCAGCCACTGTGTTGTCATTTCTTCTGTGTGCTTTAGGTCGTTGCCATGTTGGAAAGTAAACCATTGACAACTTTCTGGCAGAGGGCAGCAGATTTTCCTCAAGAATTTGACGGTATTTTGCCCCATCCATTTTTCCTTCTATCCTGAAAAGTGCTTCAGCCCATGCCATAGAGAAACACTCCCTTAACAGTGTAGCACTACCCCCTTGAGAGTTGCTGATTAATTAGGCCCCCCTATAGTCCTGCACAACCAGGCAATCTGCATTCTCCACACAAGCTTGTATTCAGAGTCAGAAATCAGTCCTTGAGCTTTTGTTTTGTTATTTTATTGAGGGGATTTTGAACTGGGATAGGGTAAGGGGGGTAAAGGATGCCCAAGGGAACCGGAAACTGAGGACAAACTTCCTGGAACTGTTCACAAGCTTTCTCTGCAGCACAATCTCTGTTGGAGGAAGGGTTTAGGAATTACAGTTCTTAAGAGTAGCCATCCCTCCTTTTTCAAGGGACCAAAAGTAGTTGGACAGTTGAATCAAAAGCTGTTTCATGGCCAGGTGTGGGCTACTCCATTATTTCTTTGTCAGTTAAGCAGGTAAAGGGTCTGGAGTTGATTCTAAGTGTGGTATTTGCATTTGGAATCTATTGCTGTGAACCTACATCATGCATTCAAAGGAGCTGTCCATGCAAGTGAAACAGGCCATTGTAAGGCTTCAAAAACAAAACAAATCCATCAGAGAGAGAAAGATAGCAGAAACGTTAGGAGTGGCCACATCAACAGTTTGGTACATTCTGAGGAAAGAAGAATGCACTTGTGAGCTCACCAACATAAGGCATGGATGTCCACGGAAGACAACAGTGGTGGATGATTACAGGATCCTCTCTATGGTAAAGAAATACCCATTCACAACATCCAGACAAGTGAAGGACACTCTCCAGGAGGTGGGCGTATCATTGTCAAAGTTTACAATCAAGAGAAGACTTCATGAGAGCAAATACAGAGGGTTCAACACAAGGTGCAAACCATTCATAAATCTGAAGAATAGAAAAACCAGATTAGACTTTGCCAAAAAACATCTAGAAAAGCCAGACCAGTTCTTAAAAAGCATTCTTTGGATGGATAAAACTAAGATTAATCTGTACCAGAATTACGGGAAGAAAAGAGTGTGGAGAAGGCTTGGGGCAGCTCATGACCCAAAGCACACGTCATCTGTAAAACTTGGTGGAGGCAGTGTGATGGTATGGGCTTGCATGGCTTCCAGTGGCACTGGGTCATTGGTGTTTATTGATAATGTGACAGAAGCAGCTGGATGAATTCTGCAGTGTTTAGAGATATACTGTCAGCCCAGATTCAACCAGAGGAAGCACAAGTTGCTGTAAGGTTAGGTATGATCCTAGAAACACCTTAAATATATATATTTTTTCTTTTGCTACCAGGGAAAGTAAAGCTAGAGGTTTTTGAAAATGAAAGGACAAGGCTGAAACTTGTCTCTGAAGAGAACTTAAAGTGTTACTAAACCCATGACCCTGCATTCACTGTATCTGGTCTCCCACAGTACACAGAACATGGAAATGCAATTATTGTAGTAAATATAAACTGCTAAATACCTTTTCTCATCACAATATATAGCAGTCTTGTGATGTCTATCAGTGTCCACCTGAGCACTGGTTAATCTTGGAGGAGGAGTGTTCATTCTGCTCTGACTGTCCTATGAGGCTGCATAACTCTCGACCCTCTGAACAGTGCTAATTGACCCTGTGCTGATGACATGCACCCTCCCAAAGAAAAAAAAAAAGCTCTCTAGCAATACACACTAAACTCAGCATAAGCAGAGTGACTCCTAATGCGCTCAGTAGTAGCTCTGTACTGTACTTGGGGACAGTAGAAGGGGAGAATCAGAGAAAACAGAATCAAACAGCCTTTTTACACAATGCAAAGGATTAACCCCTTAGGTTCCACAGTGGGTATAACAAGCATGCTTTACTGTAAATACAGACTGATTTTACTGTTGTGGGTTTAGTAACACTTGTTACTTGGATGTGACCGGAACTTGTGCTTAAAGGATAAGTTCCCTTTTGGGAAAAAAAATTATAAATGCACATATTTTTTGCAGGAAAAAAATGTGCATTTATTATATTATTTTTTCCTTAAGGAGCCTGGAAAGCATTGCACTCATAATTAGGGGTGCCGTGTCAGACACCTGCAGGCAAACCCTGCAGCTTTCAACCTGTACCTTCATACGGCTTGACTGTTTACAAGCTGCAGGGCTTGTGAATGAACTACGAGACTGCTCATCAGCATCCCTGCAGTTCATTCAGAACTACAAGCCATCAGCTGCAATGGTTGATGGTAGTTGTAGTTCATGCATTCACAGGAAACTGTGATAAATATCGTGCTTTTGAATTGTGACAGCGAGTGCAGGGAGAAGATCCTTTGCCCGCTCTCACAATGAGGGGGGGATCGGAGGAACTGGTTACCAGAGCTGGAACATGTTACATGTTCCATCCTAAATACGGGTAACATATTCCAAAAGGTGAACCTATCATTTAAGAAGGTGGGAATAGGAGGCACAGAATAGGTAGGGGTTCCACCAAAGCATGGTCCTGGAATACAGGGTCTTCTTGATTGTTCATTGCCCTAGTCCAATTAGCTGCAGTGTGATCAGCATAAATTGCAGCAATGGCAGGGTGCAAAGAAAGCCTTTAAAGGCATATAAATGTTTTTGTCAGCAGAGTCTTTAAAGAAGGAATATTTTCAATAGATACAGTGAGATTGTTTGAGACTGAGATGGCAGGGTCAACTACAGGAACAGTCCACTTGCATGTCCACTGTGATATTTTTACACTGGATAGATTTCAGCAATAATCCTTGGAGGGGTGAAAATCTTTCAGGGTTCTTAGTACCCAATGAGGCATGGCAAGATACAGAAGAATCAAGTGCAACAATGCAGAGGCTTTTGCTTACAGCAGAGGTAAGCATATCTACGTTGGCATACACGTTTATTGCATGAAGCCATAATATCAGGTGCATAGGATTCTGGGTGTAAGAAATCTTCCACTGCCTTTTCTAACACCACCTCTGGGTCCTGAATGTCTGTGTCCTCTAGAGAGACATTTCACTTTCCAACTTTACACTTTCCAAGAGGCAGTAAGGGTAGTGAAGGATCCTGAGGCTTTTGAGCTCTGAATGGTGATGGCAGTATTAAGGATGTTGGTTGTTGCAGAAATTGTGACATAGTTGCAGAATAGTTTGCCTTAGTCAGGTAGGTGACTTGTTGCATGCCCGAGATTGGTGTTAAAATAGGGTCCTGCTTCATCACCACTTAATAGGGTTAAATTAAGGAGCAATCCATTATCTCGTAGCTGAACTGACAGTGTGTAATCTCCTGTAAACAAACTACAAAAAATATAGATAGCATCAAAATGAGGTTACCTCCAGAAATTACATGGCATAATCTTAAAAGTATACATTTATTAATTACGTCTAAATTGACATTATTGAATCATGAGTTGTAAAAAAATGAGACATTATCCATTACCACCACCAACCAGACAAAGTTGTCTTCACCACATAAACCCCCTAAAAAACAAAAAAAAAAAAATCACTGTGGCCATCTGATGTTTTGTGTTTTTTTTTTTTTTTTTTTTTTTTAGGGGGTTTATGTGGTGAACACAACAATGTCTTGGTGGTGGTGGTAATGGATGATAAAGAATAAACAGGTGGCACACACACCTAGTGCATTATCCAAGGTTTATTCAAAGGCATAAAAGACAAAAACATACTCACAGACGAAGCATGTATAAAAAGCTTTTGCATTAGGAAGATGACCACAACGGCAAGCAAGGTGTTTCAACTGTCAGTGCGGTCAAATGGCGGATGCGTTTCGGGAACGAGTCTCTTTTCTCAGAGCTGCTGACCAGCCTCTTAGACTAGTACAGATGTGTACTGGATGAGGAGGACTGATGCTTTGAACAATGTTGCTGCTGTACATGATGGTAATGGATGATGTTCATTTTATTACAACTAATCAATTAATAATGTCATTTTAGACATAATTAATAAATGTATACTTTTAACTACATTTCTGGATTATGCCATTTAATCTCTGGAGGTAACCTCTTTTTCATGGATAGGACCCTTGTATCTATCCTGCTTCATTGCCACTCTAAGCGGTTTAAGTGATCTGCAGGCTTTTGGAAGAGCAAATGTTTGCCTGAGCTTTTGCCATATTCCCCTTGTACCCGGTTTCCAACACTGCTATCTGCGAGGGCGTTCCCATATAGATTACTCACAAAGTAGGGTTCAGAAATAGAATAAGTAGGGTTCAGAAATAGAATAAGCATGTCTGTGAAGGTGCGAAGTAGCATGAGAGTCCTAGTGGCAAAAGGGCAGGAGGTAGCATGCAAGTATGATATAAAGGACTTTAAAAGCGGTGGTAAACTATGTGACCTGTAGCGTGATGCACTGTGTTTCAGAACATTTCTGGTTTCCTCAGTTTTAATATATAATACCTCCATTACTTGCTTTACATTGTTTAAATTTATCTGGAATAGTATGCATTTATAGCCCAGATCTGTTGTGGGGTTACATTCTGAGGTAGAGTGGGTAGGTTTAAAGGGACATGCCCATAGGACTGCCGAGAATGACACTTGTTGCAGCGCAATGTACCACTGTGCAGGCTGACAGATAGGGCTTTATTTACTAAAACTGGAGAGTGCAAAATCTGGCACAGCTCTGCATGGGAGCCAATCAGCTTCTAACTTCAGCTAGTTTGGTGAATATTTGACAATACAACCTGGAAGCTGATTGGTTCCTATGCACAGCTGCACCTCATTTTGCACTCTGCACTTAGTAAATCAACCCCATATTGTCTATAGTTGCTCTGGAGTCTAATTCCTGGGTCTGAATCTGTTGGCAATTCTGATGGGGAACACAGACCATTAACACCAGACTCCATGGAACCATAATTGGAACAGAGTGGTGTCACAAACTTGAACACCTCCCGTAATGTGTATGGATTAAGATACAGTGCTTCGCATAAATGATACACCCCAACATATTTGTCAAAAAACCTTTACTTTCAGAATCAACATTTTCTATGGTACACTATACTACCAAAATACTCCCACAAATGTGGGACATTGATTGCAAACAAGTATTTTTCCTAACAAATTAATTCAAGACCATGTTGCAAAAATGAATACACCCCAAATGAAAGTCTTAGGAGCACAGCTAAATTTTAGACAACAAAATCCTAATCAACTACAGGTGAGTCTAATTATGCATTAAACAGGTGTTCAGCAGCCAGTTGATTATAAAAGGGTGTTAGTTAGGAAAGAAAACCCCTTCCCATTTCATGCAGTCAGCAATGGCACCACATTGAAGATAAATGTCACAAGCCCTGAGAAAGAAAATAATACTTTACACTGGAAAGGTGAAGGCTACAAGATGATCAGCAAAGCTTTACTTATCAGTCAGAATACTGTAGCAACAATTATACAAAAATTTAACAAAGATGGAACTGCAACCATCTCACAGAAATGTCCAGGTTGTCCACAGGAGTTAACACCTCGACTGGAGCATCTTCTGATGAGAAGGGTTGAAGAAAATAGCCATGCAAGTTCACTGCAGTTAGCTAAAGAAGTAGAAAGACAAACTGGGGTGATTGTTTCCCGTGACACAATACGGCATACACTTCAGAGGAATGGCATGCATGGGTTTTGTCCATGAAGGAAGCCTCTCCTGAAGCCCATGCACAAAAAAGCCCACCTAGAATTTGCCAGGGCCCATGCTGAAAAAGAAGACGACTACTGGTACTCTGGAGTGATGAGACCAAGATAAATGTTTTTGGAACTGATGGCTTCAAAACTGTATGACGTCACACAAGTGAAGAGTACAAAGATAAATGCATGGTGCCTACAGTGAAACATGGTGGTGGCAGTGTCCTTCTGTGGGGCTGCATGAGTACTGCTCGTGTTGGGGAGCTGCATTTCTTTGCTGGTATCATGAATTCACAGATGTATTGCTCCATATTGAAAGAAGATGCCATCATCCTCCGTGGCCTTGGTCGTCATGCATTTTTCCAACATGACAATGATTCAAAACACACATCTAAGGCCACTGTTGCCTTTCTGAAGAAGAACAGGGTGAAAGTGATTCAGTGGCCAAGTATGTCTCCTGATCTGAATACAATCAAACACCTATGAGGAATTCTGAAGAGACAAGTTGAGCATCACTCTCCATCCAGCATCCAGGCTCTAAAAAGGTCATTCTTGAGGACTGTAACAAAAGACAGATGTTGCAATATGTCACCAAATTGTTCATTCCATACCTAGAAGACTTGGTGCTGTCCTTACAAATCATGGAGGTCATACAAAATACTAGATTATGTAGTTTTTGTTGTGGGGTGTATTTGTTTTTTCATCAACTAATTAGAGTAAAACTGGAGATTATGTAATCCAAGTTATATTATTAACCTTAGTTTCATGTAATGAGCTAAACAAATGTTCTAGAAAACTCAGTTTTGTCAAACTTTTTGAAATTGTTCTTGTGTTCATTGAGGTATTGATTAAGATTTCACTTTTCAAAAGTGGTATACTCAGTTATGCTGAGCACTGTACCTTCGTAGCTATAAATGCATTACAACCGAGAAATTCACTTGAATGAGTGGTGAAATACCTTCAACATTACATAACAAGCCCAGTTAAATGTGACTAACTACTGTATCAATATACCGTATGTTAAAAAAAAGCTCAATGGTGACTATGCACGATTTTTGGATTTAGGAAAACTTTATGCACGATTTTTGGATTTAGGAAAACTTGGTGTAATACTTATCAGTTTATACTTAAATGTATCTCAAAAGAGAACCAAATAAGGGACATTTGTTGGACATATTTGACATGCTAATTCCAGTCAAAGTTAAAAAAAAAAAAAAAAAAAAAAAAACACAACAGGGACATGTTTGCAGCTCTGTTCATGAGAAAAAAAAAATCAGAAAAAGAATCACAAGGTTCCAACAGGTTTTAAAAGTAATCTTTTATTCTTTTCCAAAATATTATATGCACTCTGTTAAAGCTTTTCACGTTGCAACAGGCTCAACAAGAAAGCTTGTCCAAGACCAGAAAATCTACCCGCCTGTCTTTATAAGACACTTTTCATTACAAAATTATATCAATAAGAACATTTATAAACGCATCTATAATTGACATCATATAAAATAAACTAATTTCAATATTTGACTCAAGATTTGTACATGGAAAATTTACAATATGTACACTGCAATATTACAAGCCAAAAAAAAAAAAATCTTATTTACAAAAAGTCAAAAGTGCAAGGCCGTATTTACCCTTTAAGTGCCGGTCAAAAAAAAAAAAAATACAATTTAACAAGGGGGGGGGGGGGAGAAAAGGAGTTCAGACTACACACCTGTAAACAAAATTTAGTTAAGAGTGGAAGAATTAAAATATTAAAATGACACCAAAAGGATCTTAATTACATATTTTCCAGTTATTGATGCTTAAATAAACTTAAATAAATTAAATTAATTAAAAGGAATTTGACCCATTCCCTACATGGCTGGATTATAATATTTAAACAATATTTCTCTACCAGCATAGCACTGTCAAAACAAATTACTGTATCAAATTCTTTACTGAAATATTTTGCATTCTCAAACCTACAATAAGGTTTTATAACCCATGCAGGACAAAGCATCAGGTTAGGTTTAATGCCACCCAACCCAGTAGCACATACTCCCCTTTCCTTCACTTCCCAAAATGCTTTGTTTAGCTGCAGGAGCAAAGAAAAGAAGCCCAGTATAAACTTTCAGTCTCCAACATTGGAGCCAACAGTGGGCTAAGCACTGCCCCATGTAAGAGTGATAGGCCAAGAAGACGAAGACTAGTAAGCAATTGGCTGTTACATGTTTGGAAATACAAGATATTTTATTTCTTCCCAGAGCTGTGGGTTGGTGACAGAAAGGATGAGTTTGGCCTGCTGGAAAGATGGACATTAAAGCCAAACTGTTGCTTTGCCCTGCATAATGTATATTATGTTTCCCAGTTTCTAAGTCCAATAAAAAATTGCAGCTCATTAGCTCTTATATGGGGTGGCTGTATTAGTTTTCTTTTTTCAGCCACTTTTTCCTTCAGGTTTACCTGGTGGTCCTGCCATCAACACACTTCCTATCCTAGAAAGTGACAACGCTCACTCACTGTATCTATGGAGGAGCAGCATTGTCAACTTAGACTGAGACTAAAGACAACTCTCCCTTCCCTCTTCTCCATAACCTGGGGGAGGTATTCTGTAGTTCACAAAACAGAAAAGGTAATTACTGATAACATTGATTGAGATTTCAATTAAGTGTGCGGGAAATTGCATTACACTGACTTTTATAGCATGATCAATGGAGTTTTTATACTTGCAGAAAATGTACTGAGCTTGAAAAAGGAAAACCAAAGCCGACACCATACTGCATGTAAGGATTAGTAAACGGTCATATGTTACATTCTTTGTTCTTGGGTTTGGGTACACTATAAACAATGCATGCTTCATTGCAAAAGCAATGCTCAAATATCATAAACAATTATCTAACTTATTGAATCAGGAAAAGTAAACACAGTTGCTATGTTCACATGTACAGTAGTAATTGTGCTTACACATTTGAGTTTAGGGACATTAAGCACTCACAATAAACCATAAGTAATAACAAGGCTCTGGACAGTACTGGACTATAGGTATTCATTTTTTTTTTTTTAGATTTAAATTGAGCTTTTGCCCACAAAGCGCCTGGAGGCTTACACAGTATATGACTTGTTTAACATGTTGAGTATCACTGGTCTAAGGCAGTCATTACTACAAAACCCTTGCCTGTAATTTGACTTTACAATGGCTCTGCATGAAAGAGGGCTTCCAAACTTAAAGTGGAGCTTTGGTCAGAAAATTAATGCAGGCCATAGATGGGGAGAAAAACGGGAGATTTTCGGCCGGTTAACGAACTATCGGTCGGTCTAAAAAACTTACCTGACCACCAATTATTACGAAAATCGGCCGATTAATGAGTAACCTATAACGGGAAATGATGTCATTTTGTGACCTTTGTGATCCTTTTTCGGAAAACGATCGTTCGTTTTTGACCATCAATGAGGATAAAGTCGGGCGTTTTTCGAAAATTTTCCAACATCACCGATAATCTGAAAGTCCAAAATACACGAAAAACGGCCGACAAAATCGTCCACTAACGATAAGATAATCGGCCGGTTTTATTTTCGGACGAAAAATCGGCCGTTTTTCTCCCCATCTATGGCCTGCATAAGTCTTGCTTGATCACTTCATGCTGGCTCCTTTTGCAGGTATAGCCATGTAAAACATTAAACTTAAGCGCCTATATTGTTTAAAATCAAAATTATCACGCTCTGTGCCAAATATGTAGAAGCTGATCTGCTGACCTAAAAATTTACAGCAGGTCAGGAGGTCTGGGCTTCAGCAAAATGGCATCCTCCACCAAGAAGAAACAGGATCAATGCTGGAACCAATTGACAGCACACACTAATTTCAATAGCATAATTGTGGAATGTATGTTCCTTGATAAAAATAATGTTTTTTTTTTTTTTGAGCAAGTTGTCATGGGTAATGATCCATTTTAATGAAAATCAGTTGCCTGTGGGCTTCAGCATAGAGCAACAGCTCATGTTATGTTGGGACTTGGAATCACCCAACCATTTAGATGTGATGGAGTTCTATTATATCTCTATGGTCAAACTTGGCCACTGAGCCAATGTAAGAAGCAGTAAACACTTCAAGCTGCTGCTTGCAAGATACTTGGTGTACCTTCACAAAAAACACTTAAAATCTGGTTTTACTGTCTTTCAGCTTGTGTTGGTGACAAGTTTGACATGCTTTTGAGATCATTTAGAATTCATGGACAGGTGCATGTGTCCTGCAGTTGAACTGCTTCCAGTAGGTTTTTCATTCCTATAGGAACACAACTGTTTGAAGAGAACAAATGTCTGTTAACACAGGCTCTTAAGATGGTTCAGCTCATCCAGGTTGAGAAAATTGGGAAACCCATCAATGGCCACTGTGCCTATTTATAACTAGCTTTCAGAGTAAAGTACACAAGGGATTTGCTCAGAGCCAAAAAAAATTAATATATATATATATATATATATATATATATATATATATATATATATATATATATATATATATATATATATATATATATCCCGATGCGCTTACCAGCTAGTCAACAAACAAAAGTTATATTGTCTAACAATTTGCATTTTAGACCATGTATATTTAGGAGAACATCTCAGTTATCTGACAATATATTTAAACAGATATAACTAGGACTATGCTGCCCTTTTGCCGCTGCATGTAAGGTCACGAATATGTTTACACGAACTAGCGCTTCTGAGAATAGCGGATGACCTGTCTAGCCCTGGGTCAGCTGAAGACCCAAATCAAGACATTTAGTACTCATCAAGCTTAATCCTATCAACCAAAGGTTCAGATAGTCAGTATTACATGTCCCTAATCTGCTTCTTAACACTTAATTGAAATCGGTGCTCTGCTTTAGGGGGATAGAAACAGACACTACTATAAATTACTTTTATCATCATGGTTAATGTACTAGAGCTGATAACGAGACTACCTGATGTCTCCCAGCTCATTTGTTTAGTTAGAAAAGGATGACTTCAGTAAGCTTTATGTGCAGTTTTTAAACCAAACAAATACCATCTCAAAATGCAGCATAAAAGCAGTATTTATCTTAATTAGACTAAGATCATGTTTAATATAAAACCCGCCTTCACTTCCGACTTTCCAAAAAATGATTTACAAAGAAATTAACTTAGTCTTCAACATGTATCACATTAGACAACACATTACAACATTCAAATGATTCTGTTCCACTGTACAAATTACTAATGAACAATATTTTGTTTCATTTAAAAGTACCCATTAGCTATAAAAGGAAAGCATTTTGTGGCGAGACCCCCATAGTCAACCTGTCAGTACAGCAGTTCATTCAGAACATAAAGGGCAGTTGTACTGTATGTCTGATGTCTTTGTGAGGTCACTGGCCCTTAAAGAACTGATGGGTTGTCATCACAATATGGCTTCCTTCACAATGTACACTGCTCAAAAAAAATTAAAAGAACACTTTGAAAACATCAGATTTCAATGGGGAAAAAATCTCATGCTGGATATCTATACTGATATGGACTAGGTAATGTGTTAGAAACGCAAGAATGCCCCATCGTTTGATGGAAATGAAAATGATCAACCTACAGAGGACTGAATTCAAAGACACCCCGAAAATCAAACAAAGAATGATGCAGAAGGCTAGTCCATTTTGCTGAAATTTCATTGCAGCAACTCAAAATGGTACTCAGCAGTTTGTATGGCCCCCCATGTGCTTGTATGCATGCCTGACAATGTTGGGGCATGCTCCTAATGAGATGGCGGATGGTGCCCTGGGGTATTTCTTCCCAGATCTGGACCAGGGCATCACTGAGCTCCTGGGCAGTCTGAGGTGCAACCTAGTGGCATTGAATGGACTGAAACGTGATATCCCAGAGGTAGTCTATTGGATTTAGGTCAGGCAAGCTTGGGGGTCATTCAATTGTATCAATTCCTTCATCCTCCAGGAACTGCCTGCATACTCTCACCACATAAGGCCGGGCATTGTCGTGCACCAGGAGGAACCCAGGACCATCTGCATCACCGTAGGGTCTGACAATGGGTCCAAGGATTTAATCCTGATACCCAATGGCAGTCAGGGTACCATTGTCTAGCCTGTAGAGGTGTGTACGTCCCTCCATGGATATGCCTCCCCAGACCACTGACCCACCATCAAAACAGTCATGCTGAACAATGTTACAGGCAGCATAACATTCTCCACAGGTTCTCCAGACCCTTTCACATCTGTCACGTGCTCAGGGTGAACCTGCTCTCATCTGTGAAAAGCACAGAGCACCAGTAATGGACCCGCCAATTCTGGTGTTCAATGGCAAATGCCAATTGAGCTCTATGGTGTCGGGCAGTGAGTACAGGGCCCACTAGAGGATGTCGGGCCCTCAGGGCACCCTCATGAAATCTGTTTCTGATTGCTTGGTCTGAGACATTTACACCTGTGGCCTGCTGGAGGTCATTTTGTAGGGCTCTGGCAGTGCTCATCCTGTTCCTCCTTCCTCAAAAGAGTAGATACTAGTCCTGCTGATGAACTAAAGACTTTCTACGGCCCTGTCCAGCTCTCCTAAAGTAACTGACTGTCTCCTGGAATCTCCTCCATGCTCTTGAGATTGTGCTGGGAGACACAGCAAACCTTCTGGCAATGGCACGTATTGATGTGCCATCCTGGAGGAGTTGGACTGCCTGTGCCACCTCTGTAGGGTCCAGGTATTGCCTCATGGTACCAGTAGTGACACTGGCCCTAGCCAAATGCAAAACTTGTGAAAAACAGTCAAAAAAGATGAGCACGGAAAGAAAATGTCAGTGGCCTTCACCTGTAAAACCATTCCTGTGTTGGGTGTTGTCTCATTGTTGCCCATCTAGTGTACCTGTTCATTTCTTTAACACCAAAGCAGCTGAAACTAATTAACAACCCCCTCTGCTACTTAACTGACCAGATCAATATCCCAGGAGTTTAATTGACTTGGTGCTATAGTCTGATTAAAAAAAAAAAAAAAAGAGTTCCTTTCATTTTTTTGAGCAGTGTATGTTCAACATGTACACAATTTGGTCATCAGTTTTCCTGCTGGTGTAAGTTCATATCAATGGATTATTCTATGCATTTGTGCAAAACATGTTATGGTTTTTATCATATTCAAGGCTTTAATGAGAATCCTGTAACAAACAGATTTAGCAGTTCTACAGACACCACGTTTGGACTGACCAATCTTAAAGGCTCTGTAAAGGCCTCAAGACTGACACAATAAAAGAAAATCTGATTTTTTTTTAAAAGATATCTCAATACCATTATCAAAATATGTCTCTATTTATTGTCTAGATATATATACAGATACATTTATTTGAATTCTAAAATAAATATATTATCTTTAATTCTGGGCACTTTAAAGTAATGATGGACTGGTTCAAGCACATCCATCATTTATCAATTGTAGAAAGTGCTTAAGGAACAATACCAACTAAAACCAGTATTTCCATTTCAAACTGGCACCAATTAGCCGAATTTCCCACCAGAGTTACTGCAGCTCTACAGGGCAAGGATGATAGATTTAGATGGAAGTGGTTCTACTGGCCCCTGTATATCTGTCCTGAGGTATATGGCTTATATGGCTTGGTCCTTGTAGTGGAGGGATAGAGTCTCTTCTCCACACAACAGTTCCCCTCCCTCCTAACACCCCCCCCCCTTTTTTATTTTCCCCTCTCTCCTCTTTTGAATGCTTTTCTCTTCCCAGTTTAACCTGGTATTTGTTTTTTTTAGTGGTCCCAAATATGATGTTCAACTTCATGTTTTTCTATTAAAATGGGAAAATTGCTCAGATGGGCGACTATGGGTCTGTCTGGTTGATATTGTTAAGCTTTTTTGGTTTCAATGGGATACATTCTACATGCAGTTTTTCTGATTATGTACTTATTCTGTGAAGCAGCCACTGTGGTCTGTCATATACCTAGTATTTTGTATCCCTATACCTTAAGCCTTTCTGTATGCAACTTCTCTAAATAAAGTAAAAAAAAAAAATCATACAAAAAAAAAGGAACAATTGGCCGATTATCTGATCATTAGCATAGTGCTTTCAACTGACGATTTTTACTTTTTGGATGACAAAAACCGAGGGTGCAAGCTAGAAAATTTTTATCATACGTGAGCACAACGTCCAATTTTCATTTAATGTGTACAGTAATCAAACAAAAATAATTTAATAGAAAAAACTGCACATGATCAGAAGCACAGAATAAACCCTACACTTCCTCTGCTACTACGCTAGTACGTAGCTATGTTTGTCTTGGTCATCCGAGGATTTTCTTACAAGTCAATACCATTGCGGCTACATTATGATTCGCACTTTTGTGGGAAATCAGATGATTGGTTGTCCAATTTTCTCATAGTGTGTACTAGGCTGTAAAGACATAACATCCCAGTATGTGATTCAGCTTGCCAATTATCACTTAAACCTGAAACACTGGTTTTGGTGGAATGGTCCTTTTCATTCCCTGCTAAATAGCCCTTATTACAATTAACTGACAGAAGTTAGGATAGGTGTCTGACATTTTGTGCAGAGGGATAATTTCTAAAAACGCAATAATCTGGCATTTGCTAATCTGTAACTGGCCAGGCAGTTAGGGCACAAAACTATACAATTTGGCCAATTACAGAGAGGATACATGTCTCATAAATAACAGTTAGACAGGGTTCATAAATAATAATGATTTAAGTAAAAGTGACCCATGAATTGCACACTGCCAGCCTTTGTTGTTCATTTGCTCAGTCACCAGTGCTTCGGCTGATTGTGTATAAGACACAGAACTGACGCTCACATATCCATGCAGCTGTGCCTACAACCCGACACATACCAAGCTGCCTATCTTATCATTCTGAAACTGGTTTTCATAAGTCTGTAGGCTCACCTATATGTGAGATTTAGGTTCTGGTGAGCATGACAGTTACAAAAGGGAAAGCAAAGGTAGAGGAGACTAGAAATCCAGGGGAATAGATATACAGGAGCTGCAGTTTATGACTTGCTTTTCAAGGTACATGCTCCATGAATGTCATCCTTATCAATGCTTCACTATAGGGGACACTTGCTCTTTCTGGATCAATAAATTACTGATATCCAATGTACTTATTTAAAAGTCCATACAACAAGTCACAAAGTATAGCTCCCATATTTCTATATAGGCACCTTTTACTTTCTTGACCAAATTATTGATATCAGTGGAAGCAGTCAGAGGTTAAAGCTTGTTCTTACAAACTATTAAAAAGAAATCCGTTCTAAAACAATATGTAAGTTGGAATGTCTGCACTCTACTTCTGAATATGATAGTTGCCTGCCTCCAATGCTAATCCAATTGCTTCAGTACTTTCTGGGTCAATGATCTGGAAGTATGTAATGCAGATCAATGGTTATGACTTTCTAACTTTACAGTCCATGTGCACTGGCTTAAAAAACGCTGCTTCTAGAGGAGTTTAACATTTTGCCTGTAGAAGCAACTATTGTTATCTTATGTGTCCATGCACATTAGGATGTTTAGAGATATATTTTAAGCTCAGGAGTTTAGAGGCAGAAAAAAAGCCTTCTGTTTTACATGTTAAAAGCAGTCTTCTGGCAGAAAAAAAAAAAAAAAAAAAAACGCTAAAAACACTAGTACAAAAACCACCCAAAAGTGTTTTTTTCTGCCAATAGCACTGGCATTTTTTTTTAAGCCAGTGCGCATGGACTCTTATACTTCTTTCATGATAGTAGCTCAAATTATAGAAGGCAGAGACAGCCAGGCAACTGGAATTCTTAGGAGACCAGCAATGGCTGCCCTCCTATTTCCCACATTATAGGTTTACTTTAAAATCTCACATATAGCTGTGCCATCACAGGTTGTTGGTTTGGTATATATGGATATAACCAATACTGGTTACATCAACTGTCATTGAAAGCAAATGAAACCAAGTGAACATATCTATTTTGTAGACTAAAACGGACGTGGAATCATGGGACGATAGTACAGAAGAAAATACCAAAAATAAATATGTACTTACAAACACAAAACATTACATTTCTCAATATTCTGAACAGTTTTTTTTCACCGCAGATCTTTTGCAGTAACCACTGGACACATAGAAAGTACTTGTTATATGCGATCTCCAATTACGACAAAGGTCGACAAGCATCTGTGCCTACTGGAAATAATTTTCTTTGTTGAAAATCACACCCCCTAGATGAATTGGAACAGAACCAGCAACCATGGAAAGATCTTGTCACTAGTCCCCAAGAAAATTAAGAGTCCAAACCACGACTAAGCCTACCACATTTCACCTATAGTTCAACTCTCATTCTTGGTTCCTTAAATGAATGCGGTTTCAATATTAAAACATCTTAAATACAATAAGTCCCATACTTATGAACGGCTTCTATTCCGGGGAGCACATTCGTAAGTCCAACAAAGGTCAACGCTTGCACAGAATGGCTGCGAGAGCTGATCAGTGTGTTCTGGTGGGGGGAGTCCCCCTGTCAGAACACAATGGCACAGCAGGGAAGATTGCCCTACCAACACAAGCAATGTTTGTGCAACGGTCTCCCCTGCTGTGCCTTTGTGTTCTGTCAAGTTTTTTTTTTTTGGTTCAGCCTGCTGGGTTGAAGGGCAAAAAAAAAAAAAAAAAACTGAACTCATGTACCCAGCTTTACACGACTGGACATGAAAACACATGTTCACATCTTTGACAGTTCGCAAGTTGAATGTTCATATGTAGAGGACTTATTGGATAGGTCCTACAAGATTAATCAACTCTTTATGCATGCAACATTTTGTTAAGAAAAGGTTTTAATCCCAGAAATGCTACTGCTGGACCCCGATGGGGCTCAAATGGCTCATATATTACATACGTATGACTTGAAATTTTGGATAACTTATTCAATAAAATGTGCATATTTGTCATATCTATTTTATAATCAGAGGAATAAAATCATTTTTACGCAATAGGTAATAGTGGTGATCATCCTGGAAATTTTAGCCTGTGCAAAAAGTAATGAATGTAGTTTAATTTGCCCCCTAAATGGACTGATTGTCCATTACATAACTGGGTCACTTAAGTTATGCAGGATTTGTACGAATTTACTCCTTTGCTCTTCTTGCTGCACATTGATATATTAACAATACCTACAGGTAGGCGTGGCACAGAGATCATGTCTCATATAGGCAGTCCGCATGAGTATTCAATATGTGTCCAGTGTCTAACAGTTGATCACAGCGCTGAAGATTTCACATAACCAGTGCCACACTGGTGGTTTACTAAGTTACCGTTTGCATCTTTGCTTCCATACCCATATTAAACATACTCTGGCATTAAACTCAAATGTTTCCACCAAGCAAACATTCTTGTTTCTTGGGAGGACCTCCCTGCTACAGTGATGTCTCCACTCACCCTTCACAAAACTCACCCCAGGGTCTGTTTTGTGAATGGCCTGAAGGAGAAGGGGGCAGATACACAACAGTAGTCCTCCATGAGACCTGCAGTGCTTACAACTGGAGTGGCCAAGAAGTACAGTTCCCACTGTACTTCCTGAAATTAAAGTGATTTGCAAGACATAGAAGTATACTAACATGACAGTGAACACTTCCAGGTAACAAATACATTTGCCTGTAGGAAACCAGTGAGGGTAATTGTGCCCAGAGTTTGGCTTTAAATAAATATTAGGATGGTAGACTGTCACCTTCAGACAACAGCAGCCACCTCAAGGTGGTTTCCTCTCCATGCAGTGCATCCTAAAAAGCCATGATAATGGAATCTAACAGAACTCCAATATGCAAAGAGTGGACAGATTTTGTGGCCACCAGCTTTTGCCTGCCCCTTTCTACAGCTTGGCAAGGCCACTCATTGCCATGATAGGATAATAGAGAGGTGGGCCAGAACGATTGACCACAGAACTGGTTGGTCTTTGCACAACACATCACCCTAGTGTCTGAGGCCCCCTAAGCATTATACAAGGAGAGGAAGCCAATGTGCAGGTCCCCAGGTGTACCTGCTATTGACTGTAAGTGGCAGTTTCATGTCTTAATAGTAGACAGTTTTACCTTAAGCAAAGATTTAACACCACTTTAAAAGCACATATACCTCCAACTTTGAAACAATAAGGTACATTTTCAGTAAACAGAGCAATAGTGCCTGAGGTTATTTAAACCATATAAATATAAAATATCAAACATGACCCATTATGCTCTGTTCTACCCCATTCATAGGTTACCCAAATTATCAGCTCGGTACCTATCTAATACACTTGTTTTACCAGAAAAAGATCTTTAAAAATCAGACCACAGTCTGAGCTTTGGCAGTCATACATAACCCCTGACAAACACTTTGGTGTACATATTTATAACTTAAGAACGCATAGAAAATCTTGGTTCTATTTAAAGGCAGCTGGAAATCTATCATATCATCAAAAATGGGTTTCTTGCTTTTATCCCTACTTCATTCTGTTTTGGCCCTCATCTTTCAGTCTTAGTGCTTTCATGATCACTTCTAGGTCTGAGCCCTTCTTCAGAGGGCCAGGAGTGCTATAGACATTGGGCTTCTCAAGGCCTGTCAGTAGGCATTACTGTTGTACAGCTATAGTCCAAGAGCTCTTCTTCCATCCTAGTGCACTACGGAAGCTGCATCTCAGGTAGGTCAGACAGGTTTCCAGACTGACTTTGCTGCTGAGGATGCAGAAAATAACCCATGGTGTTCTGCTGAGGAATGTGAGGTTGTTGGTAAATCCGTTGAGACTGGCCTGTTTGCAATGAATCAGAAGTCTGCATCTGAGACACAAAAAGAACATTTATAAAATCACTCAATATTTATGTTGGTTTAAAAAGATTACATATACAATAAGACAATCAAACCAGATACCGTCTTGTAGTTAAAGGCTGAGATGTGATTGGTTGAGATTGGCAATTATATTTTTTGCTCCAGTTTTCATAAAGGGCAGCTTTTTTTTTTAAATGGCCATGAGCAATATGAATATGGTATGCCTGCAGTAGGCCTTTATCTGGAGGAAACATTTTTAAAAATTAAATTTCCATTAATCCTATGTAAAAAGATAAAGAAAAAAAATACAAAAACAATTAAAAAGGAAAACTGCTTGTGTTGCCTACAGCAGCAAAAGTCTCTCTGTACTACCTTCTTGCAGGGTTATTCACTTCACAATGACTGCACTCTAGTCTGAGTTTGCCTACTCTTGTCAGAGGTTCATAAGTGTGCCTCCAACTGTTTTATTACTGTGGCTGGGGTGGGAAGAGGTTAATTTTCAATTTAGTTAGAAAAATAATTATACTTCGTCATTTTATTACTATAGGAAGCTGTAGAAAGTCTGACTGTGAATACTGGTTATTAGAGATTACAGCAAAAATATTGCTAAGTCTAATAAATGCTCTTCAGCGTAATTCAATGAGAATTACATAGTAACTAGAGATGAGCGAATCAAAGTATCCGAAGTGGAATTCGAGTCGAATATCGGAAAAATTTCGATTCGTGCCGAATCCGAAAAATAGCCTAATTCGGACGCGCGAATCGAAATTTTTCAGAAAATGGCGGCTGACATGTGCGGCGACGGGGCGGGGATGTCTGGGAAGGCGCGCAGACAAGGCGCGCTGACCCATAATGCATTCCTCAACTACATGTGATCGCATCAGCCAATCAGCAGCCAGCCAGCCAGCACTGTGTAATGGTCGAGCTATAAATAGCGGCCATTTTGGAATTCTTCATTTGCCTGCAGTCATTGAACAGAGGCAGACCGCTCTGTACTAGGGACAGGGACAGAGTTAGGGCCACAGAAACGATAATTGGGGACAGAGAAAAGTTACTTAGGGACAGAGAACCATTACTCAGGGACACAGACTTGTTAATGAGGGCCACAGAATCGTTATTTAGGGACAAAGAAACGCTAGTTAGGGCCACAGAATTCATACTCAGGGACAGACAGAATTGTTACTCAGTGCCAGAGAATTGTTACTCAGGGACAGACAGAATTGTTACTGAGTGCCAGAGAATTGTTACTTAGGGCCACAGAAACTTTACTTAGGGCCACAGAATTTTTACTCAGGGACAGACAGAATTGTTACTGAGTGCCAGAGAATTGTTACTTAGGGCCACAGAATTGTTACTCGCACAGACACAGAATTGTTACTCGCACAGACACAGAATTGTTACTCGCACAGACACAGAACTGTTACTCGCACAGACACAGAACTGTTACTGAGGGCCACAGAACTGTTACTTAGGGCCACAGAATTGTTACTCAGGGCCACAGAACTGTTACTTAGGGACAAAGAAACGCTAGTTAGGGCCACAGAATTCATACTCAGGGACAGACAGAATTGTTACGGAGTGCCAGAGAATTGTTACTCAGGGCCACAGAAACTTTACTTAGGGCCACAGAATTTTTACTCAGGGACAGACAGAATTGTTACTGAGTGCCAGAGAATTGTTACTCAGGGCCACAGAATTTTTACTCAGGGACAGACAGAATTGTTACTGAGTGCCAGAGAATTGTTACTCAGGGACAGACAGAATTGTTACGTAGTGCCAGAGAATTGTTACTCAGGGACAGACAGAATTGTTACTGAGTGCCAGAGAATTGTTACTCAGGGCCACAGAAACTTTACTTAGGGCCACAGAATTTTTACTCAGGGACAGACAGAATTGTTACTGAGTGCCAGAGAATTGTTACTCAGGGACAGACAGAATTGTTACTGAGTGCCAGAGAATTGTTACTCAGGGACAGACAGAATTGTTACTGAGTGCCAGAGAATTGTTACTCAGGGCCACAGAAACTTTACTTAGGGCCACAGAATTTTTACTCAGGGACAGACAGAATTGTTACTGAGTGCCAGAGAATTGTTACTCAGGGACACATAATCGTTGAATTAAAGAGTATGTCAGACAACATGCAGAGGAGTGGCAGAGGAGGCAATTTTTTAGGAGCGAGCAGACGTGGCAGCAGAGGAAGGGGTCGAGGCAGCACTATTCGCAGCCAGAGGCCAGTGCTCCCGGTGTCATCCAGCGGTCGTGTCTCCACCGACAACCCTGCCGTCATTGATTGGTTGGCTCGGTCGTCTTCTTCTTCCCAGGTCACCTCTGACACCTACAGCCAACGGTCGGTGGGTACGTCAGACACAACCGTTAGTTGGCATGGCCCGGGAGCAAGCCCACTGAAATCACATGTCCTCTACCTGCCCCTGTCCTTTGCTGTTCCCTCACCAAGCGAAGTATCGCATGCTGTGGGCTCAGCCCCACTGTACAGTGAGGAAGAGCTAACAGAGGGCGGTCAGGAACGGGGGGAGACATCGGCCTTTTCAGCAGCCAGGCGAAGAAGTACTGGCGAGGAGAGTGACATAGGGTGCTGGCAGATTACGGACCTCCCATAGCTGCTGCCAGGCCCCTAATCTGCCATGGGCCCCTATATACCGCCTCCTCATGCTGCTGCCAAGTCCAGAGTCTCTCATGGGTCCCTATACGGCCTCCCATTGCTGCTGTCTCCATCGCCACACTCTGCCATGTGCCACTTTCAGGTCTCCTCACACACTGCTGGTGTGTAGAATTTTTTGACATAGGGTGCTGGCAGATTACGGGCCTCCTATAGCTGCTGCCAGGCCCCTAATCTGCCATAGGCCCCTATATACCGCCTCCTCATGCTGCTGCCAGGTCCAGAGTCTCTCATGGGTCCCTGTACGGCCTCCCATTGCTGCTGTCTCCATCGCCACACTCTGCCATGTGCCACTTTCAGGTCTCCTCACACACTGCTGGTGTGTAGAATTTTTTGACATAGGGTGCTGCCAGATTACGGGCCTCCCATAGCTGCTGCCAGGCCCCTAATCTGCCATGGGCCCCTATATACCGCCTCCTCATGCTGCTGCCAAGTCCAGAGTCTCTCATGGGTCCCTGTACGGCCTCCCATTGCTGCTGTCTCCATCGCCACACTCTGCCATGTGCCACATTCAGGTCTCTTCACACTGCTTGTGTTTTCAATTTTTTGACATAGGGTGCTGGCAGATTACGGGCTTCCCATAGCTACTGCCAGGCCCCTAATCTGCCATGGGCCCCTATATACCGCCTCCTCATGCTGCTGCCAAGTCCAGAGTCTCTCATGGGTCCCTGTACGGCCTCCCATTGCTGCTGTCTCCATCGCCACACTCTGCCATGTGCCACATTCAGGTCTCTTCACACTGCTTGTGTTTTCAATTTTTTGACATAGGGTGCTGGCAGATTACGGGCTTCCCATAGCTGCTGCCAGGCCCCTAATCTGCCATGGGCCCCTATATACCGCCTCCTCATGCTGCTGCCAAGTCCAGAGTCTCTCATGGGTCCCTGTACGGCCTCCCATTGCTGCTGCCAGGAGGCAGCAGGGTCGCAGCAGTGTCAGTGGAGGCAAACGGCCACGGAGTAGAGCACCAGCTCCACTGCAGCCTACCACCACGGCCAGTAGTGGTGCCGGTGTGCACGCAGGAAGTAGCAGTCAGCCAGTGAGGAGTAGAGGAGGCAAAGTTTCCTACTCTGCGGTGTGGCAATTTTTCGTCAAGCCGCCCGAGGAAGTAAACGTAGCCGTATGTCGACTATGTGGCCAGAAAGTCAAGCGTGGCCAGGGGGCCCATGTTGGGACTACAGCGTTGCGTCAGCATATGCAGCGTCGCCATTCGGTGGCCTGGGAAAACCGTGATAAAGATACGGCGGTTCTGCCTGCCCCAGCCCAGGGTTCCATTTTGTCATAGGGTGCTGGCAGATTACAGGCCTCCCATAGGTGCTGCCAGGCCCCAAATCTGCCATGGACCCCCGTACCGCCTGGTCACGCTGCTGCTGGGCCCACAGTGTGACCTGGGTCCCTGTACCGCCTCCCATTGCTCCCACTCTGCCATGTGCCACTTTCAGGTCTCCTCACACTCCTGCTGGTTTCCATTTTGTCATAGGTTGCTGTATGGCCTCCCATTGCTGCTGCCTCCACCGCCACACTGTGGCTCCAAACACTGGTTTTGGCCCCCGTGACTGGCCAAATGAGTGAAGTGTGCGGTGATTCTAAGATCGACGGCACTCATCTGCATGTCATACTGAGTGACAGTATTATTTCTCTTCCCCAGCAGACTCCAAGGGCATTTAAATTAAAGGTACAGTGTTCTGCACTAATATTAAGTCTCTCTGAAGCCTAGAAACACCCTTTTTTAAGTTAAATTCACAGCGAATTTATTCGACTTGAATCGAATATTGTCCACGAATTCGCCGAATCAGTCGAATCGAATTTTTCATTTCTTCGCTCATCTCTAATAGTAACTATCTGCAAAATGCACTGAAAAATAGTAGTGGTTTACTAAAATGAAAACTCTGGACTGAAACTGAAGATTCAGCACGCATTTGGCTGAAAAACCAAAATGGACTGTTTTTTTAAAAAAATATATTTTTATATATAAATGTATTATATTCGACTTTTTAATTAATATCATGAATTGAATATTAACTTAAAAAATACAATCCAGTAACATAAAATAAGTTTTAAAGTAACACACAAAACTGGACAGTAAATTAAATATATAAAATAAAAAAAAAAAAAAAAAACTTAAATAGAGGCGTTTTTTGCACTGAAGTCATATGCATTGAAGTCAATGGGATGCATCTTTGCATTGAAATCAAGGGGACGCAAATTTGCATTGAAGTCAAAAGGGGGTGATCTGAATTGAAGTCAATGGGAAGCATCTTTGCACTGAAGTAAAGGGGACACGACTTTACATTGAAGTCAATAAGGGGAAGTTTTTAGCATTAAAGTCAATGGGACGTGATTTTGCATTGAAGTCAATTATCATTATCGGCCCCATTTTTTTTTTCTATTGGCAAAGCGACAATAACCCTATTTTCAGCCAATAATTTTCGGCAGCCGATATATTGCTTCATCACTAAGAAATAGTAACCAATCACATTTCATTTTTCAAGTTTTATTAGTTTAGAATAGTTAGAAAATTAAAGTTGACTGCTGATTAGTTATTGATTTGGAAAAAAAGAAAAACAAAAAAAAACAGTTTTTTTGTTGCACTTTAAATAACTATACTAGCTCAAACCATTTTAGGAAAACCACAGTAATCCTGTTTCCTTAATAACATAATAAATGAATAAAATTACCTGAAGATACAGATGTGGCTGGACCTGTTGCGGCTGGCAGTGGTGTAGGTGAACTGCTGGGTGGGTCTGCTGTTGGGTAAACCTGGACTGAGGGATCATTACAGAGGGGCTATAGACTGGGGCAGGATGAGAGGCAATCACTGTGTTGCAAGTGACTGGCTGCATCTGTAATGAGTGAGGCCGCATTTGTGGATCCTGGACAAACCTGTCAAGACACAAAACAAAAAAAAAAAAAAAAAATGAATGTGTTATAATGCATTATAATATGCTTGCTGTGTTACAGCAGCCATTCTCAGCTAGGGTTTCATGGAACCCAAGGTTTCCTCCAGAGGTTTCTAGAGGTTCCTTGAGCAGTGGTTGATTCAGATCTCATCTGATAGTGCCGGCACAGTTCCTGGGCCAATGTCATTTGTTGGAGCCAATGGCATGACCCCAGTAATCTTTTTAGCGGTCTATAGTGGTGGCATTATTCCTATTGAACACCAAGGTGAGGGGGCATTCTTTCAATTGACC
Organism: Staurois parvus; assembly: GCF_062004578.1. Taxonomy (NCBI): domain Eukaryota; kingdom Metazoa; phylum Chordata; class Amphibia; order Anura; family Ranidae; genus Staurois; species Staurois parvus. The sequence goes on from NW_028318157.1 coordinate 3,815,273, forward strand.
TCAAATGTACAGGGAAAATAAAGCCCAGAGAGAGAGCTCCAGCACATCCAAGGACGCGGTGATAGGCAAGAAGAGACCAGACTCATTGTTACAATGTTCAGAACATCGTGTCTTGTCGCAAAGAGAGGGTGGAGTTCCAACCTTCCCACTTGCTTAGTCAAATCGCTCTGTTACTGAGGCAACATTTGGGGTGTAATACTCCTTTGTCAAGCCTAATTTTCTGCATGCTTTATTAACGATGAGAGAGCAAGGTCACCATTTGTCCCTGTCATGAGGGGTCTGTCTCTGGAATACAGGCATCTCTGGAATTGTCGCTGAAATCTGGGCACCTGAGTGCATTGCAGTGCAAAGGCTCCAGACTCAAGCTGCACTGCGCAAGCATCAATATAAAGACAAATAGCTAGAGCTACCAGTGTGTGCATGGTGATCCATATTATTGAGCTCCTCCAGGCAGTTCCAACCATTCCATTCAGGATTACATAGTGTGATCGCATTACATTGTTTACTCTATGCTGCTCAGCTCCAAGGAACAATGCTGGACTGCTGAATGGCAAACAGAATGCAGATGCTGGACATGGGAGATACCAGGCCAAATCTGTGAGTTTCCTGCTCCTGACCTGACCCCTGCACTTTGTGTGTTGCTTACTTTTGATTCCTGAACCCTGGGTTACCCAAGACTGAACCCTGAACGCCAAGCATTACCCTCTCTTGACCTACAGTAGCAGGTGTTATTTAACCATACATTTTAAGTCCTGCCCACCAATAATTCAATGTGGCCACACCCACAATTCACCAAAGTGCATGTTGCGCACTGCATGTTTTTCATGGTGCCCAGGGTATTTTTCCTTTTTACCTTAACGTTGGCCTCTTGTTCCAAATGCCTGTCACCAATTGTTTCATGGTGTGATTTTGTGAGTGTGGCTACAAAAAGGTGGTGTATTTTTTTTAGGCTGGTAAAAGGGCATCCCGGAATTTCATTTTGAAAATCTGGTAACTTTATGATAAAGCACCAATAACTCCAGTGGACAAACATCTGCCAAGTAAGCCTGTCATAGACTTGTGCATTTCAGAATAAGCATGGAAAAGGGGAGTTGTTGAATGTTACTGTATAGGATACAATGCCATTGACAAAGTTTCCAGTACAAACACTATTGCCACATTGTCAGCTTCAGCTCTTAGCAGACATATTGCATGACAGACAGGAGAACCCCATTCTTAACAGCAATGACTTATAGCCAGGACCTGCTGATCAGCTGTGTCCAATCACAGCACAGAGCCCTGTGTTTACAAACACAGGGCTCTGTACACAGCACAGCAATGTGACTGTTCCTTCGCCCTGCAAGGCAGGGAGAAAAAAAAACACATCTATTAGTAAAAGCAGCACATATCACACACATTACGCATTGTTAGGCACACAGTTAACCCTTTGATTGCCTTTAGATGTTACCCCTTCCCAGCGAGTGTCATTAGTACAGTGACAGTGTGCAGTATCAGCACTGATCACTGTATTCGTGTCACTATGGATGTCAGTGTGAGTTAATATACCTTGCAGTCAGCTTCACTGCCACACAATCACAGTCCCAATATAAGTTGCTGATCACTGCCATTACCAGTACAGCGTCATAGCTGCATAAATTCCAGTATATATACCATAACAGGCAGCACAGTGGCTAAATGGTTAGCACTTCGGCCTGGCAGTACTAGGGTCGTTGGTTCAAATCCCAACCATGACACCACCTGCCTGGAGTTTGCATGTTTTCCCTGTGCCTGCGTGGGTTTCCTTCGGGTACTCCGGTTTCCTTCCACACTCTACAGACATGCTGGTAGTTGAATTGGCTCCTGTATAAATTGGCCCTAGTATGTGCATTTATGAATGTGAGTTAGGGACCTTAGATTGTACGCCCTTTGAGGGTTGGTGACTGATGTGAATGTACAATATAGATTTAAACCTCTGCGTAAACTGACAGCGCTATACAAGTACCTGTAATAAATAATTTGTAACATTATAACTTACGCACAAACCAATTCATATATACTTATTTGGATTTTTTGCTTTACCAAAGACATGTAGAAGAGTACATTGTGGCCTAAATTTCTGAAGATTTTTTTTTTTTTATTGGATCTGTTTTACAATAGAAAGTAGTTTCAAAAGTTTCATTCTCTTCATTTATATAATCAAAAATAAAAAACCCAGTGGTGATCAAATACCACCAAAATAAATCACTATTTGTGTGTTTATTTGAAAAATGATTTAAATTTCATCTGGGTAGAGTGTTGCATGACTGCACAATTGCCAGTTAAAGTAGTGCAGTTCTGAATAGCAAAAAAAGGCCCTGGTCATGAATGGGGTAAAACCTTCCATTTATCTCTTGAACAATTCTAAATCTTACAAATACAGCCTAGCTATGTTATACTGATCATACCTCAGATGCTGGCCATATTCAGGTGGCTGTGGTCTGTCCCCAGTTTCAGCAGAAATCCTCGAAGAGGCAGCAGAAGGGTGAGCTTGTGAAAACATCATTGTGTTGTTATACAGTGGCATCACAATGTTACCATGAGTCTGTAAAGACATAGCTGTCTGCTGTGTCTGATTTCCTCTCATTATCTGATGCCTTTGTAGCTGTTGCTGGTGTTGATGTTTCTGTAGCTGCTGCTGTTTCTGTAGCTGCTGTTTCTGTAGCTGTTGGTGATGCTGCTGCTGTTGCAGCTGGTGCAGTTGTTGCTGGTGCTGTAGCTGCTGTTGTGCTTGTTGCACTTGCTGGTGTTGCTGTACTTGTTGCACTTGCGGATGCTGGTGTTGTTGTGCTGGTTGTTGTACTTGTTGGTGCTGGAGTTGCTGAGGTTGTGAGTGTTGCTGGTGTGTTGTATTCTTTATCCATGCAAAAAAGAAACATTAAAATGTCAATACATTTTAATTATGTAAATAAAATTATTGCAAATAATCCAATTATTCCCTACAATTAAAATGATTCTAAAGCCTTGCATTAAAATGGTATAAAAGGTTCGGCTGGCTTGCTTTTTTTTTTTTTTTTTAAATAACAAACATGTCATACTTACCTGCTCTGTGCAATGGTTTTGCACAGAGCAGCCCTGATCCCCCTCTTCTCGGGTCCCCTGCCAACGGTCCTGGCTCCTCCCCCTTGACCAGTGCACCCAATAGCAAACTATTTGCTATGGGGGCACTGGTGCATGCTCGCTCTCATAAGACACATAGAACTGCGACTCGGCCCCAACTCTCTCCTTATTAGCTCAATGACTGATTGAAAGAGGTGGGAGCCAATGGCTCCTGCTGCTGTCTCAGCGAATGAGGAAAAGGAGTCCAGGGACAGCCAAGGCTCTTCTGTGCATCGCTGGATTGGGAGGGTGCTCAGTTGAGTATTAGGGGGGCTGTGGTGGGAGTAGCTCATAGAAGTTTAATTACATGCATGGAATGCACGAAGATAAAAAAAAACCTTCTGCCTTTATAACCACTTTAAGGTTAAAAAAAGTGTTTAGGTTAAAATATTGCCCCCACAACCACCCTAATAGTTACCCAAGTCCTCACTTGTTCCAGAGCTGTCCCCCATCTGGGAGCGGAATTCTCCTCTTCTCCCTGCTCTCACAGACTTTGCTGAGGCATTGGGAGCCACTGATTCCTGTTGTCGTCAGTCAAATCCTGTGATTAGAAGCAGGGGTGGGCCAAGCCATTCTGTCTGTCAATGGACACAGGCACCGCGGCTTGGAAACAAGCACACAGGTGTCCCAAGATAGGAAGTGGATTCCTAATGTGGCACACACTGAGAAGAGTAGAATCATGGAGCACCGGTGGGGGACCCTACAAGAGCAGGATCTGGGCAGCTCTATGTAAACCATTGCACAGAGCAGGCAAGTATAAAACTCTTATTTAAAAAAATAAAATGTGGGACATTATAGTCATTTTAAGCAATGAAGTCTCAATTCCAGCTGAGTGTGGAGCTGGTCATCAGGGAAAGACTGCAAATGAAGCCATTGGAATGATATGTGTTTAAAGTGATTGCTGGGGCTACCTAATCATAGAGAACGGTAGAGTCAAGAATCCTAAAAGATTTACCTGCCTCTGGCCATCTTTAAGTTCACAAATGAAAGTGATTATTAATGCTGCAGAGGCAAAAAGCAGAGATGCAGATGTTCTATACCAGTATTTCTTAAACTATAGGTGTGAACCCAAACTGGGTCACAGACTTGTTCAGGATGGGGTGCCACCTGGGGTGGACTGACCATTTGGAAACTTGGGCACTGCCCGAGGGCCCAGGGTCAGTAGGGGGCCCCATGAGATGCCCCTGGTACCTTTTTCATAGGCTTTTTTGAGTTTGGGCAAGGACACAGGGGCCCCATGATCCCCTATTGCCCGGGGGCCCCATGAATTGTCAGTCCGCCACTGGGTGCCACGTGACTTTGTGCCAAGTTTGAAATCAGCAGAATGTCAGCAAGTAATCACACACAGACTATACTATTTGAGATCCCGGGTTGTCCATGCTCTGGTTCCCCAGTCCAACTCAGGGCACAGAAACGGTGACATTCACTGACATCTTAAAAAGTGCTCTAGATATTAAGTCAGGCCTTTTTTGTTGACGATTGCAAAGATCATTACTGAACAAAGTCTTAGGAAATGACAGGGATACATACAGTATACCACAAGGGCTTATGGTAGTCATGAACAACTACAGCATTGAAAAACTATTTGAAAATGTTTTTTTTTTCTGCAAGTCAAGAAGTAGTTATTTGTTATAAAGACAGTGATGAGTCACAGCCAGTAGCAGTGCTCATCAGTTACAGTAATGCACAAAAAAAAAAAAAATCCTCCACGTATTATCCCCAAGGAACTATTTTCTTCAAAATAAAATTACCAAAGGTTCACTGATCGGCTTAACTGGTTAGTAAAGTGATTTGCAATTTAGATCTCACAAAGCCACAGTAGAAAAAATGTATTTAAACATGGTATATTTCACCTTTAGCAGTTAAACATTGCAGACAAATATATGAATGGTTTATTATAGAGAAATACAATTGCTGGCTGTAAGTTATTTGGGTATACTTGCTGCTACTAACTTCAGCTTCTTCTGATCCAATAATTTTTATATGTTCAGAGTCACTGACCCAAACAAGCATGCAGATCAGAAGTTCTGATGTCACTTGCTGCATGCTTATTTCGGGTCAGCAACCCAGAAGTCACTGAAACCAGAAACAGCCAGGGAATCTGCATTATTAGAAGATCAGCAATGCCAGCTAAAGTATGTTTAAACACAAATGCCCTTATTTACTAAAGCTGGAGAGTGCAAAATTAGGCTCATTCCTGCAGAGAAACCAATCCGCTTCTACTCTCAGCTCGTTCAATTAAGCTTTGGCAATAAAACCTTGAAGCGGTTTGGTTTCTATGCATAAGTAAGCCTGATTTTGCACTCTCCAGCTTTAGTAAATAAACCCCAATGTAAGAGAAATTGTTATACCTGGTAATGCTGCGAATAACGGCTGGTAAAAAAAAAAAACAACAATAAAATTAAGGCACTTCCATCTAAGGTCTGGTGAGCTTCAACATTCAAAATGTTTGTTTTTTGGATTAAATTCAATTTAAAGTACAGCTAAAGGCATTTTTTTTTTCATTTTGGATAAAATAAAGTAAGGGTTATAACTCCTGTTGGTTTTTGTTTTCCATCTGAGTTCCATAGGGAAGGTTTACCCTCACTTCCCTTTGGCCCATAGACAATGCAGGAAGTGGGAGGAAATCCCTCTATGGTAAAGAAATCCCTGGTTGTCACTAGGGTCACCAGAAGTAGTGTCCCAATTGGAAGGTTTCCCCTGTATTATTGTTCTGGTGACAACCTAACACTTGCGATTTACTTTCAGTGATAACAGTATATAGGAGAAATAGATCAGGTGAATCTCCCTAATGGGGACACAGACATCAAAGTCTTTAACCAGCACTCAAGTGTCCCCAATCATCAGCTAGACTACACAATACCCCAATTACAGTATATGAATTCAAATGTCCGGCGCTTAAATATATGCAGCTGTTTCTTCAATCAATAAACATGTAAGTATATCCAGTGGATTTACTCTTAAAGGATCCTTTGAGAAAGTCATTGAGACCAAACATGTCAGGAAGTGATGTCAGCTGGAACCGGAAGTGCCTGTGACACCACCTTGGTTACTGGAATGATATACATCCTGCCAATGTGAGCATTTTCAATATAATTAATGTGTTTTCAGTGGACATTTCTGCACAGTTAGTCTCCTTCCTCATTTTATATCCTACTTGCATTCTACTTATGGGGATTTGAGGATTTGTATGCCGGTGGATCAAGTGGATCAGGAGCAGCTCAGTGCGAAATAATCCAACCTTTGTCATAGGGGTTGCTGTCGGTAAGGTGTTTGTGTATATGAGACTGAGCACTAGGGAGGGTCACACGTTTGCCACTTTTATGAGCACAAGAAAACGTGAGCATAATATATTAAAGATTTGAATAACAGTGGAGTTTTGAATATGAGTGTTTCTTTTTACATGTGAAACAGTGCGAAGAGGATTCGAATACAATGTGTGGTACATGGAGAAAGAGGAGATTTGTATCGATGGGTGTGATGATTTTGTATGTATGGTAAGGATTTAGAAAAAAGGGGAATTGCAAAGTCACTTATCACTGGTGGTTACACATGCATGATGGTATTCATGCATTGAGCCCAAGTGGAAAGTGTATTACGACACTGCACTACAGTATATGAGCAGTTTCTCTTTTGGGGATACACTGGAGAGATTGTGAAAAGGTTTAAAGGAAGACGTGGAGACCAAATGTAAAAAAAAAAAAAAAAGCTTTGTTAGATCCAGTGGTGTATGGGTCGGAAAATCTAGTAAGAATCCATTTAGTAAGAATCCATTCAGTCTAGAGACTGAATCCATTGGATGTACTTACCTGTTGACTGATTGAAGAAACAGCTGCATATATTTAAGCTCTGAACTTTAATTTACATCTATAAAAACCTTAATAAAGTTCTAATACTTCTCCAGTCTATCCAAATAAAACGTTTTACGCTTAGTTACACTTTAATTTTTTCAAGCGGTTATTTTTTATGCTAAGAAATAAATCCAGGAGTTGAGTTGGGAATATTCCTTACAAGAAACTATGGTTAAAATAGATAACGGATTATCAATTTAACCACAATATATCTTACTCAAGATCTGTTAAACACAATCCAAGTGCTTAGTCTGCATTGTAAGTATTATGGACAGTATTTTGAAATCTGTTCTGGGAATTTTTGTGGCTTGTTAATTACCTGACTGGTGGTCATATCCTGGTGACTTGTGGGTACTTGAGATGAACAAAATCATGAATTACCTGACTGGTGGTCATATACTGGCAAATAGTAAGTATTTAAGATGCACAAAAACATTAATTACCTGACTAGTGGTTACAAACTGGTGACCTGTAGGTATTTGAGATGCACAAAAACGTTTTGAACTCTTTCCCATTTCCAGACCTTGCATGGAGACCGCATTCTGCTGGCAGGACACCCTCCTTGGGTCTGTCTGCTGAACGTTATTATTAAATCCAGAAGGGATTGGCTGTTGCATCAACATCTTTACAAGAGACAAAACAAAGGAGAGTGTGAGACTTTTGGAATACAAAAGACAACTGAAGACTTCAAGTGGAAATGGAATCTGACCATGTTTTAAAAATAAATGCTTTAAAAGTAAATCAAAAAACTTTTGACTGAGGAAACATTTTTTCAGTACATGGTACAGCAGGCACATAGCAGGAATATGAAATGTTGGGTTTATATATTCGTTAAGTGAAAAACTGTGGTGTTACACCTCTCAATGATATCTGTATTTAGGAAACATACAAATTTGCTGGCATACATTTTAGGTGGCAGCTAGACAGCATATTTTCCTCCATGCAGTTAAATCATGTCCTCATTCCAAACTACTCTTGTATGCCTAAAGCGAACATCTGTAAAAAACCATTTGTTAGAGGGTACTATATTCTGAAAGGGGATTATTACCATTGCAATCACCACTAACTAAATAGCCAATGGAGTGTGATGACTGGTGGTAATCATCACCCCTCAGGTCTATGTTCACTTTGCTTAGCGGGGCATCAAACCTTTCAGAACGTTTTTTGTTAGTTCTAGAGAAAGGCAGTACAGCTCTTGCTCTCGGATGCTGTCATGGAATGGTACTAGAATCTCTAGCTTTATAAAGCTAACAAAACATTGAACCCATGTTTGTACATCTGAAAAGACCTTTAAGAAGCCCACTTGTGGTCATGTCAGATACCTGAAGATTGGAGTCTTGCACTAGCTGTAGCTGTTCTTTGATAACATGCAGTTCTTCCTGTTGAGTTTTGATGTCTGCTTGTAATATTCGTGTTCTCTCCTCCAACTGCTCCTTTAGCTGGTTCACCATTCCCATCTGGGCCGGGTAATGATACACTGGCTGTGAAGTAAATACAAATGTACCGCATAAGGAAAATTTGTAATGAGAAAAGGCATTCCAGCATAACATACACATACTGTACATACAAAAACAAGGTGGCTGGAAAAATAGGAACCCTGTAGCAGCATACAAAGGCTCACCCCTTTCCCTTTGGGTGTGTGAATCTAATACCTGTAGTGCCGCTCTAAGCAAAGAAGAGGAATGTATATAGTCCCACTGGCACTCACGAATGGGGTACTGGCTGAAAATATCACCATCTAGTAGTGTATAGCATGCTTAGGAAAATCGGCTCTCGACCCAATCCAGTCTATGTGGTTAACACGTGCAAGATGGTCTCAGCCTTGCACCACGCCACAAGCTTGTGGTCAGCACTGTCACACGTACTGTCATCCCTGCGAGGGGAGGAAAGAAAGGAGGTGGGAATTTCAAATCCCCAGACCTGTGAAGGGGACTCTCTCTCCTCTCCTTACAGAGAAGACAGTATGGACTAGACGGCATCTGATTCCACGTTATGGTGCTGACCAAAAACGCACTCTAGCCCATACGGTCATCCCTGCAAGGGGAGGAGAGAAAGCGGCGGGGATTTCAAATCCTCGCCACTTTCTCTCCTCTCCTACTACTGAGAATATGGAGCATCTGCCTACATAGTATACATCCCCACATGCCCACCCTCCACTGCAGGAATCTTTCCTGCGCCGCTCCTGTGTGAACTCAGGCTACTCAGTGGGGAAACCGCATGCGATTTGGACAGGAATGCCATTCCTGTTCAAATCACAATAATCGTTGCAGGTTAATTTGTGTCCATACATTTTGTATGGACACAAATCGCACCACAAAGTATCGGTACCTGGTATCGGTGAGTACTTGACCAAAAGTATTGGTACTCGCCGATAAGAAAAAGGGTATCAGTGCATCCCTAATAGTTATACCAATGCTGCAATGACAAGGGTGGCCATACATGCCCCAATTCTGACCCAGTTCGAGCACCATCTACAGAGCAATAACAGGTCTCATTACTGTTGCTGGACAGTCTCCACACACATGTGTACCAAATGTTCCATTTATATGGTAGACATATTAAAGCACAAAGAATGATACTTTAATGTATAATCCCCCAAAATTGTGAGGAATAAGGCTTAAAAGTTGGGCATTTTAAGATTGTTTTAACTCAAACTTACCAGGATAGATTGCTGCGGTGAAACAGTTGGTTGAACAACATGATGTTGTGTTAAATGTTCAGGTTGAGCTTGAGCAGGTGCTACAGCCTATAAATTAAACCCCAATACTGTGTTATTAGTGTATTTATATACACCTTCCCATCAACAGCAGATACGTAAAATGTTAGCAAAACAGTAAAGCAATATTAAGCCATATTAAAAATGGTATGTTTGCTCCCAGTCCCTGAAGTTTGGTGCTAGTTGTTTTAGGTTCCCAGTACAGAGGCCTAAAGTAAACACTGTGGTTTTCCTAAGTGTCACTGATTACATCTGTATTAAAAGATCCACCAACCTGGGCTCTTAAGAAAAAAAAAAATGTAATTTAGCATATACAATTGCTACACAAGCCATACTGTAATTTGATGTCATTACAAAATTACCTTTCCTTTTCAAATGGCAGCAGCTGTAATTTTCTAAAAAGTCAATACAATACGGCTCCTGGAGGCATTCTGTACACAGTTGGTGTACAGAACTCCTCCAAAAATGTTTTTTCTTGCTTTTGTGAAGAACTCTGTATTAAGATACAAGTCAGGTTTTAGGCAACCTCTGCAACAAAAATTATATTTTTGGTGAGATACTCTTTAACCCTTTGAGGACCGTAAGGTTTTGGAACGCCAAAAGAATCAATTTTTTTGTTTTTAAAGTTCGTACACTTCAGTTGCTGTAACTAAGCCATTTCATGAAATAATTGGCAAAAAGCTAGATCCATTTGTTGTTTGTTGATAAGAACTAATATTTTGACTCAAACACAAAAAAAAAAAAAAATTTTAAGTTCTTAATCAGATGATACACGCAATTACAAACATGGGACAAATACGTCCCTTGGTCCTCAAAGGGTTAATCACATCTAAAAGGGATGTAGACACTGCAGTTTTTCTCATCAGATCATTCTAAGTGTACCAGCTGGTTAAACGTAATTAATCACTCATTTAGAATCAGTATCCACAAAACTTGGAACATACAGCTCTTTCTTCAGAGCAGAAAAAGAAAGTTCTGTAAACAAGTTTAATAAAACCCCTACAATGCACACAGACCACCCAGAGGGGATTGTTTTTGTCTCAACAAAAGTGGAGTTATTTTTTTTTAAGGAAAGTGACAATAGGAATCTTTCCCTAGGTACAATGATTTTGCATAAGGACTGGTATCACGCCACATCTAGCTCCTATTCAAGAATGGTTGACAAGCTGTTAAAGTGATTTAAGTGTGGGAGACCTAAAATAAGTAGAGTAGTCCAAGTTATCAGAATCACATTCCCACTTGTCTGGCCTGTGTGTGATTATTTGCGTTACAAAACCTCTTGAGCAATGTTCAACAGAACAAGCATGCAAACTGAATTTCAACAAGCCAATATGCTCTACTTCTTGAGTAATGTTCAATAGAACAAACATATTCTGCTAAAACTGTCAAAAGCCGAGATTACAATTCAAATATAAAAATCTACCATGTCCTTTGCGAAATGATAAGTATAGGTGTCATACCCCTTCATCAGTCTTACTTGGCATTTCCACTACAACTGTATTTGCACAAAAAAATTATAAAACATGTTTTATTTTAAGTGGTAGCAAAGTTTGGAATGAATGTTCAAAGCAATATTTAAAAATGTGAACTTATTTTTAGGGCAGATGTGATCTAAAGCTGAACTCCATACACATATGAATGACCACCCGTTATATATTCAGTAAAGAAATCCTTCACTGCATATCTAAAGTGGTTGAAAGGCTGATAGTTTTTTACCTTTATGCATTCTATACATGAAGATAAAAAACCTTCAGTGTGCAGCTCCCCCCTCAGCCACCCTAATACTTACCTGAGCCCAATCCCAATCGAGCAATGTGCATGAGAACAGTGGCTCTCCTGGCTCTCTCCCTCCCAGGGGCGGACTGACAACTCATGGGGCCCCCGGGCAATAGGGGATCATGAGGCCCCTGTGTGCTTGCCCAAACTCAAAAAAGCCTATAAAAAAAAGGTACCAGGGGCATCGCATGGGGCCCCCTACTGACCCCAGGCCCTCGGGCAGTGCCCGAGTTTCCAAATGGTCAGTCCGCCACTGCTTCCTCCACATTAGCTCAGCAAATGGCTCCCACTGCTGTCAATCACAGCCACTGAGGGGGCGGGTCTGAGCAGTGCTCTGTGTGTCTTATGTACACAGAGTAGGGCTCGGGAGTGAGCAGATATGAGTGCCCTCAGAGCAAGTGGTTTGCTCTGTGGGGAACTCGGCAGGGGGGAGGGGCCAGGAGTGCCAGTGGGAGATCAGAGAAGAGGAGGATCGGGACTGCTCTGTGCAAAACCGTTTGTACCTTTACTATCACTTTAAATATGAATAAGCACCCTTCATTTTAGGTGTCTAGTCCCCTACACTTTATCACACTGATGGGGAGAGGCAGGGGTAATATTGGGAGCCAATCAGGCTCCTACTGCATTGTAGAGTGTTAGTCTACCTCTGGGACTCAACTCAAAAAACAGAAGAGTGACAACCTGATGTGGCAGTGATGCCCTATGTTCCAATCAGCAGGCTGGGTTTTGCTCAGTGGCCAAGTTGTATTGTGAAAAATAATCTAGTACAGAAGAAATATGTAGGCTGCCAGTGTGAGTGTCTCCTAAAAATGCTAACTGACTTCACTTGTCAAAACTGTGAATGAAAACTGAACAAAACTTGCAATTTGCAGGCAGAGTGAAGCCTATAATGAATGGAAAAAACTTGCTTGTCACAAAATAGCAGGAGCTACAATCTCTGTGTAGTGATAACCCTAAATATCAGCCAAAAACAGATAAGATAAAAGTGAAAAAGTGAGATTTCTGCTCTTGTCTTCTGACAAGATGGAGGGTTCAGCATCACCTTAGTAAAAAGATACCTAGCATCTCTATAAAGGGATCCTTTCAGTGCAATGTATAAATACTGTACCCTTTGAATAAGATATCCAAATGATTGCCTCTCAGCAGTCTTAATGGACTGGAATGCTATAGGATAGTCCAGTTGTCACACTACGCATAACTGCATTGAGGGGCCCTGTAACAAAGGACTAATGGCTGGTATACACTGGCCGAATATCAGCCAGTTTCTGTTGTGGTGTATAACTTCTGTTGAATGGGCATGCTGGAAAACCAGCAGCCAACTGGCATCTGATAAGCGTTCACAGCCAATGGTTGCATGCACTGATCAGCATGTCCTGGCAAGGAGGTAGTCCCCTTGTCAGAATACAATAGCCCAGCAGGGGGAAAAAGCTGTACCAACATTTTTCAGCAGGCTGAACGAAGAAAAAACAAAAACAAAAAAAAAAAAAAAACATATATGGGTACCCTGCATAACCCTGGAAGAAAGAGCGGACAACAGCCTGCACTGAAAAGCCTAACTTTCAAAGTGAATTAGAATGGAAGTGACTTTATAATTATCAATCATCTGCTGTACCTGCAGGGCTCTAATGAAAAAAAAAACAAAAAAAACTGCAGGGTCTGCATCACTTTAGACACGATTTCCAAAATTACATTTTGTTACAGGGGATGCCCAAAATCTGACTTGTGCAGACTTCTAGGAAAATCAGTGAACCAATCACACAAGCAGGAAATTACATTTCTGGGAGCTGTTCTGTACACCATCTGTGTACAGAATACCTCCAGGTTGCCATATTGAATTGCATGTTACAGAAAATTACAGCACTGCAGATTGAAAAGGAAAGATCATTTTTTATAACATTCAATAATAAGACTTGTGTTGCAATTGTATACGCTATAATTTTTTTTATTGCTTTTTTTCTCACAAAATTGGAGTTACCCTTTAAGCTATTAAATCAGTATGGCAGTCTGGACACCAGCAATTTCAGAAGGAGGTCAGCAATAACAGTCTATATGTTTACTTTAAAAGCATGTCTGGTCTCTGTGCACAGCACTTTGTTTGAAAGGTTCAGGCTCCAGGCCTGTCATTTTAGGTTTCACTACCTAGTGAGTAAATGACCTGGAACAAGCATAGAGCAAGTGAAAATCAAAATGTCTGCACTCCCATCATAGATATAAACCTGCTATACAGTGTATGATTAAACACAATACAAACATGGATTGTGAATGATATAAATACATGCCTGGTTTGCACTGGGTGCCATTCTCATCTGGGGTTTATCCTGTTGACTTAAGGAGTGTCTGGAGGGTGTGCTGGCCTCTGTATGTCTCATAGATGAGGTTGCTAGAATATGGAAAAATATTGGAATCAGTAGGAGCAGAAAATGTATTCAGCAGATATACTTTACTGATTTTAGTCTATTTTATATAATAAAAGAAAACAAAATCTGGACTGAGCATAACTGTAGCAAAAAAAAAAAACTTTAAAAAACAAGTGAACCTTTGGTGGGTATACATTATGCTGGAGCTACATGACTCCCCCACCCCCGTACTTAGACGGTTTGATAACTCTCCCTCGCCCCTTCTTTTATATTCAGTTATATCAGGATAATCGCCATACAGGCTGCTTTTTTGGCGTTTAGACTTACCAACCATTCTGGCTCACATTTAAATTAGACGTTTTATGATTATTTCTCTCAAATCTGTCACAGAAATTTACCCAGTTATATCACATGTGTCAAACACAAAGCCTGCAGGCTGAATCCAGCCTGCCAGGCCATTTCATGTGGTCCTTGCACCTCTGCTGCAGCTGCGGCACCCCCCTCATCTCTGCCCCCACCTTGTATCAGCGGTCAGCAGCAGAGAGGACGACAAAACTCCTCCGGCAGATCCTGTGCTTCTCTGTGCAGCTACAGAGAGACTAATCTCTCCCCTCCCCTCTGTCTCTGCTGTTGGTAGCATAGAAAAGAACAAAAAACCCTTCTCTGTGAAGCTGTGGCACCCACTCGACTGCTTCCCCTGGTCTCAACATTCAGCATACTCTGGCAGCTGACTCCAACCTTTCTCTGGTCCGCCTCCAGACCCTACACTTTCTGCTTCCCAGCTCTGCCCCCAGAGATGGGGTGCTCTGGACATCTAGTCTTAAAGATACAACTGGCCCTTTAAGGGCATCCATAATGCTTATGCGGTCCACAAGGAATTTAAGTTACACACCCCTGAGTTATATTATTATTATTGTCAATAAGGATTCATTAGGATATTAAAATGTGGTTTTAATCATCATGGCAAATAGAGAAAGGGTGTTGGCATTTGTTACTGCAGCTTAACAAATTTCCTCTAGCACCAGCTATAGTTTACCTTATGGTTCTATACAAAGAGAACCTGTCCCACTCAATAGCTATCCATCCAGGAAGACCAATGAAGCTTAGCTCACCACTGCTTACTGTACATCCATGCTGCATAGTCACCATTCAATCATTTAAGAAATTAAAACAGCATTTTGTGGGGGACACTGAATACAGATAGCCCAATGATACTCATAAGCATCCTTGTAACTCCACAATGAGGTTTGCCTGCCAAGTCAGAATCTGTCTTTTTGACAACAGTTAACAAGGCATGCACAACATATTCCTATAGCTGTCCATTCGTTTTAATTTCTTACTTGCCATGTCTGCACTTCACTACCCTACTCTATGTACTCCAGCTGCACCTTCACTGATATTAACATCACCTCTGGAATCACAGCAGCAGCACTGTCCAATGGAGAAGGTCCTATGGGACAATTCTTGAGCATCCTAATTAAAGTACCGTATCTTTCATTTGCACAACAGGTAATAAACCCTAATTAGGGTGTCCACAAAGTGTGGCACGGGACACACAGTAATTGGACACTGCAGCAGAATGTGTTGAAATGCTCTCAATGAAATGCTCTGTAAGTGAGCATACAGCTGCAGCTTATTTATTACAGATATAGGGCCTAAATTCACACAGCGTTTCACATATATATTGGGCATTCACATCAGTTCCTAACCCTCAAGGAGCTTATAATCTAAGGTCCCTAACTCACATTCATACATACACATACAAGGGCCAGTTTAGACAGGAACCAATTAACCTACCGGCATGTCTTTGAAGTGTGAGAGGAAACCCACACAGGCACGGTGAGAACATGGAAAGTCCTCACAGGTAGTGCCATGGTTGGGATTCAAACCAACCACCCTACTGCCGCCCATTCAGTAGGATAGTGAAGATGTGGCACCTTCAGTTCCTTATGAAGTAGGGCAACACAGGATCCCACACCTGTTAATGCTACTCAAATAAATAAAAAGAATAACCATAAAAGCTTTCATATCACTTAGGTCTTATGGAGCAACGTAATATAATTCATGAAACAAACTGGGGATTGTTTTAGATCAGTTTAGTTAGCGACCATATTGCTTAACAAACTGCTTTTTTCCATGTTTCCTTGTGGACTAAAGTACAAATAATATGGTTTGTGCAAAAAAAAAGTCAGACAGTAAATAACATTATCTTAGTTTTCACTGGAGGACCATTATATCAGTATACATACATGCAGAGTCTGAGAGAGCAGTATGAGATGATCTGCGAGAGCTATGTGATGACACAGACATTCCTTCTCTGCTTGGCTCTTGGTTATTTGTACACGGTCTAATGTCCAAGTAAGTGTTCTGGCTCTGAAAGAGGAAAACTAATCAGTCGTTTCACAAAGTAAAATTTACACAATAGTACAGTTTTCAATATCATCCATGCCCTCATGGGGCTTTCAGGCAAAATGAAAGGGTGGACTCACACTGGACACTTATAGTACATAGTCAAAGATTATACACATGGTAAACCTACAGAAATACATGTATGCACTTTGTCTTTAATCAAAGCCAAGCATTGATATTGTAGTAGTAGGTGGCTACACGGGCGTTAAATGGCTGTGAGCTGTCTATACTACAGTTCCCAGCTTCATCCACCTTCAAAGGTCATAAATAAGAAGACCTCAGTGCCATTTTTGGATTTTTCAATTATTTTATATTTGAAACAATGAGGAAGGAATCCTTTGTGTTGATGCAAAGAGGCGGATCGTATCCATTAAAAAAAATATATCACTAAACAAATGACCTTTCCATTTTTAAAGTACAATAATCATAATCAGGTTATGATTTTCTAGGCACATAAGAGTCTAGAAATGACAGCACTGAGGTACGTGGTTTGTAGTAGCCAGACTAATACATTTCAGAACATTTGCTTTGAGCGCTTGGAGACCGGAACGGTTTTAGGATCGGCATGCAATTCCCTCACCGTCACCTTTCCTGAAACCCTAAAACAAACCCTCTATGTAGCCTTAACACTAACTCTCCCTGTAACCCTAACCCAAACCTCTTTATAACAAATCCTAAACCCTCCCTGTAACACTAACCCTCCATGTAACCCAAACCTAACACCAACTCTCTCTGTAACCCCAACACAAATCCTCTATATAACCCTAACACTGCAATGCAAACATCAACCATGTAACATCAACCCTAATACTAAAGCTCCATTATGTAACCCTACCTGCTTGTTTGCATACGCTGTTCTTCTATATCAGTATTCTTTTGACTAACTGTAACCCTTCCTGTAACCCAGGACAATGGAAGTGAAGGAAACAAACACCGCATCAACCTCCCCAGTGTGAATGGCAGCGATGGCCTCAACTAACGCTCCAGTCACACCCTTTGGCGCATTTTGCCCCTCCCACCAGGGATTGGTCACAGAGGTGAGTTCTGTGATCAAGCCCTTGTGGGCGGGGTAAAACTCATCAAAGGGCGTGGCTGGAACAGTAGCTGAGGCCAACACAGCCATTCACACTGGGGAGGTTGATGCTGCGTTTGTTTCTTTCACTTCCATTGCCCTGAATCAATGCAAGGACACCAGCTTCTACTATCTGGATGCCAGCAGGGTACTCAGGTTTCTGGCTTCAAGCAGTGCTGTAATCCTCATCCTTCCCGTAACCCAAAAAATCCTCTATGTAACCATAATCCAAACACTCCTTGTAAGCCTAACACAAATTCACCATGAGAGTCTACTACCAACGCACCCTGTAACCCAAATCCAAACCCTCCCTGTACCTCTGACCCAAACTCTCCATGTAACCCCAAGCGTCAAATAACTTCCTGTAATTCAACGCTAACTTTAATGCTATCCCTTGTTTGCATGCCCTACCCTATATCATGATCTTCACAACTGATGACCACTCTTCCACAATGATAACAGTGTTGAAATCCCCAAATTATCTGTTTGGTAGTTAAAGGGGATATCTTTACCTAAGATGACATATTTAGTTTCTAAGGTTTGTATAATGAAATAGGGCAGAATATTCCTAAAAACACTGATCCTGTGCACCATAAAATAAATTTCCTTTTCATATGATGTTGCAGTGTACCTTTAATGATGGGTCTGCCAGTTCTAAAGCCGACTCCTCAAGCCCAAGGTCTCTCCTCCTCTCTGCTCGAACTTCAGCATAACTGATAAATGACAAAAACATGCCATCACATACACAAGAATATATGAACAGTTAGGATGGCCAACATACATCCAGAAAACTCCAGTAAGCACACTTGGTATCTAAAATGGTCATACAAGGCACACTATATAAAAGCCTACTTCTAGCATATCCCCGTATGTTTCTACTCCTCTTTAGCATTTTAGAGCAGAGTAGGACTGAACGAGGAAAAAACAGCTCTTGTGACAAAATACAAACTTTCAATACTTTGCTATGTGTCTGTACAGCAGGACATGGAGATTGATCGGTAATTGTCAGTGTCTAGGAGAGCTCAATTGCTCACCCATAGCAAAAATAGTCAAAGTAGTTTGTGGTTTTTACAGATTTCTTATACTTATTGATCACTCTTGATTTCAGTTAGCTTAAGGTTCATTTTGCATTAATAATCCAAACAGCTGCCTTTTGTAGAGGTACACAGTGCAGTCCCCTTTTACTGCACTCCAAGTAATTATAAACAATAGGAAGACTAAGGTTTCACAGTTGAAGCACTAAAGTTGATCTTTTTTAAAAAAAATCCTGCTTGACAAAAATCTTCCCATAAGACTACATGTGCATGTAATGTATTTTTAGCATGTTATTTACCTGATAAAGGAGATGTGTAGCCAAATCTTTTTGGCTTTACTTCTCCTAAGCATCACAGGGGTGCAGTTCATTCTGTACTTCTGTGACCCATTTTAGGCTCTAAAAAGATCCTGACCATATGGTCAAATCCATCCAGAAGCCTGGACTAGCATCTGGCCCAGTCTCTCAGCGATCCACAGCCCAGAAATCCAGTGAGCGCTGGAGGGGCAGAGCAGAGAGCCAGTGACTGACAGTTCTGTCTCTCTGCTTAGAGTGGAGGAGAGAACTGAGTGATCAGCAGTGTCCAATCATCCAGTTCTCAGTGCAAAGCCGGTGGGGGAAAGATTCAGCATTGGATCGATGCTGCTGCATCCACCTAGGTGAGCATAATGATTTAGTTTTTTTGTATAACCCATACTTGTCTTTTAAAGCCTTCCTTGTGTAGATGCGCAAAAGACCTGAAACTTGAGCTGGGTGCCACCATCTTAAATGTAATGTCAGCAGTCCCAGCAGACTTAAGCCGGCCCATACATGGGTTGAATGCCAAAAGAATTTTCTTTCGAAAATCTTTTCTAAGAATTTACGTTTAAACTTCGCACCATTAGTGGGTCACAGAAATGGACAACTTTTGTGTGACCATCGAATTTGAGTGATCGGGTATGTTAGAACTTTTTTTTAAAAATGAAAAAATTTCAAATCAATGATGGGAGAATCGTGCAAGAAATATAAAGCTGTGACCTGGAAAGAAAAGAAAATTCTTGGCCACTAAAATTCTTATCTGTAGCAACATGAGGAGAAATTGAAGGCTTGGTTGGTTGAATTTCGAAATCAATGGTGGCACTATCGGGTTACAACATGCACTAAATTTCCGATTTTCTAAAGAAAATTAGTTTGTAATTAGACCCATGTATGGCCTGCATTAAATGAGGAAAGAACAAAGAGGGTGCACAGGCCTAGTGCATTACCATAAAAAATGTTTAATAAAAATAATGTATTGTACTCACAAACGACAATATATTCAAGGCACATCATAAAGAACAGCTGGGTCAACACCGCGCTGAGTAACAGTCCGTAATACAGAGTATAGACATCCAAAAGGCTGATGCCTTTCGAGGACTTGCCTCTTCCTCAGAGCCTTTGGTCCTCGAAACGCATCAGCCTTTTGGATGTCTATACTCCCTATTACGGACTGTTACTCAGCGTGGTGTTGACCCAGCTGTTCTTTATGATGTGCCTTGACTATATTGTCGTTTGTGAGTACAATAATTATTTTTTATTAAACATTTTTTATGGTAATGCACTAGGCCTGTGCGCCCTCTGTTTTTTCTTTCCTCATTCAGTATATTTGGATTTCCCCGGTCCATTTGAGGGCAGCAAGGTGTGCATGTTCCAGGACATTCCTTATGTGGTTGTAGCCTGCATCGAGTCCATCCCCAAGCGCAGGAGCATTTGTGTTTTCTGGTTCTTTATGGCCTGCATTAATGCTGTTGCTGTGACACTTCCCCTGTATTCCCCGTTTCTCCCCGGCTGCTACATATCAAGTTATGTAGGTTGACGAGGAGAGAGGTGGAGCAGTTGGGCCAGCACAGAGACACAGAGAATAGACACTTGCAGATATGGAGAGGGCTATGGCATACAAAAGGAGAAGGGGCTGTGCTAGGGAATTGATATTCTTGAAATAGGCACATTATCTAGCAAGTTTAAAGGCACATTGCAAGTGAATAAAACAAAAAAAGAAAAAAAACAACCTGTAAGTAAGCATGTAAAATACTTGATTTTTCTTTACATGTACTTGCATTTTTGTAAGTTGGTGACATGGCCCCTTTAAATACAGTATACTAGAGCATGATCACGTGTGCCTAGAAGACTTCAATACTGATTTTACCAGCTGGTAGTGCGAAAGACAGGTCCACCTATTAATTCATGTAGCAGCCCAGAGCAATGTACAAGGGGCCCAGTTGCTTGGGAAACACCTTCAATTTTATAACACATAGTTGTTCCGCTAAAACCTATTATGATTATAAGTAATGACAGACGGAACTCTGATTCACTGTCATAAAATGCAGTCGGCATATTAATATGTTCAGTGTATATACCGCAAGTAACATGACCCATTTACAGAAGCCCAATATAAAGTAAACTATCATATACTAGATTTATTTACTTATGCATTTACAGTAAGCGCTTATGTTATTTTCTAAGTAAAAAAAGACAACATAGTAACTCAATTTATTTACTGTGCACCAGCCATAGACATCACTTCTCATTCAAAACAACGGTCTGCTAAAACTTTAACCCAGCAAGCTACAGCAGTCTATATCACAAGAATATTCCTGACATGGATGAAAGCTGATGCTAAAACACATTATCTGTATGCATGCTATGTGGATTAAATAAAATTGATTTTATTTCCCCTCCTGGCAGCCTGCTGCTGCTATGCAGGGATTTCCAATCAATTTACCATTAGAACGGTGCAGGTGTGAGCGGCAATTTACAGCAAAGCTCGCTGTACAAAATTTCCCAGTACTTAACCCTGCTAGCCAGCACAGAGTTTAAACCTATTTCTAAATTTTTAATAAAACCAGAGGTCTCATTTGCATACATTTGAGCATGGCTTCCATTTGCAAATGTATGCAAATGAGTTCTCTGCTTTCACAATGTTAAAACCGGTTGTAAATTACCCCCATTTGCTGGCCAGCATTGCAAGATTTGTATTGTATATTATTCTGAGTCAAAGTCCTAGAGTGAAACCGAATCTTTCAGATATGATCGCATGCATAATCCTTTAAAATTAAAAGCACAACTAAAAACTTACAGTATATTACTATTCTGAAAAGTTAATGCAAACAAACCCTTGTAGACAAGCTGAAAACATGGAATTGTCTATTATGTTATGAGTAAAGGAACCCTGTCATGTGAGGAACATGGAAACAGCCTTGTTGACCATAGCTTTTGACGCTATTAGTTGCTTGCCTGCATAATGATCCTATGGCTACAATATTTGGAACAAGTACACATAGCTCCAAATTGTCCCTTGTTTGGATGGACTTTCCCTCTTTTGAGACCAAAGCCACCCGTCCCTTGTGCAGCCTCAGTTGTCCCTCTTTTTGGTCTGATGTGTACATCTCTATACGAGTTGTACTATTTTACTATAAGCGTTATGCTGCACTAAGTGTTTTATCCAAATTCCTATATCACTGTATTTGTTATTTTGAAAAGCCAATATCCACTTCAGCTCGGGAAGATTTTACCCCATTAATGACCAGGCCATTTTTTGCTATTTACCACTGCTCTACTTTAACTGATAATGCAACACTGTCCCCATTTGAGCCCCTTTTACACCAGGCTCTTAGTCAGGACCCCCCTTTAGATCACAGTTCCCACCAGAGCTCCCCTTTACATCATCTTTCCCATCACAACTCCCTCCGCTAGGCTCCCTTTTACACCATAGTTCCCATAAAAGCCCCTTCTACATTATAGTCACCATCAGAGTTCCCACATATTGGCCTCCCTTTACATTACAGAACCACCAGAGCACCCCTGGCATAGTTCCCCCATGACATCAGTGTCCCAGTAAGATCCCTCTTTTTCATCATATTCCCAATCTGGGCCCCACTTTGCATTATCTACTTCTGCTCCGGAAGGTTACACCCCCTTCATGACCAGGCCATTTTTTGCTTTTTAGCACTGCGCTAATTTGTAATTGCGCTGTCATACAAAGCTGTACCCAAACAAAATTAACACCATTTTTTTAATACACACAGAGCTTTTTTTTGGTCATATTTGATCACCACTGTTTTTATTTTTTGTGAAATAAACAAATGACAGAAAATTGTGGAAAAAGGTTTTTACTTTGTTATAAAACATATCCAATAATATGTAAAAAATATATAATTTCTTCATACATTTAGGCCAAAATTTATTCTGGTACATGTCTTTGGTAAACAAAAAAATCCCACTAAGTGTAAATTAGTTTGTTTGTGTTAAAGTGTTAGCATCTACAAACAATGGTATATATACTGGAATTTTTATCTATTTATTTACACTAGTAATGGCGGTGATCAGCAACTTATAGTGGGACTGTGACAGCGCGAAGGGCAATCTTACACTAACTGACACTAGGTGGGAACTAACAGACACTGACATCTCCAGTGACACAAACACAGTGATCAGTGCTAATATACGCTGCCATTGTACCAATGACACTGGTTGGGAAGGGGTTAACATTTAGGGGCAAAGGGTTAACTGTGTGCCTACAATGTTTATTTTGTGTACTGTGTGCTATTTTTGCTAAGCAACGTGCCAATTTTTTACTCACGTACACTTGCTAAAAGAAAACAAAACATTGCTGCTGTCTGTAGAGAGCCCTGTGTTGTTTACAAACACAGCGCTTTTTTCTGTCATTAACTCAGTCAATCAGTGGGTCCTGGTCATCAATTATTGGACTGAACCCACTGATTGGCTTGTGTTGTAGCGCATGACAGCACAGCCAGGGCAGCGGTGCACATGTTTGCGCACCCTACCCGTTAATACCAAATCACATTCATGTACGTGATTTGGCGCTGCGGGGCTGGCCTTTTGCAGTATAAGTGCAGTAGGTCATCCTGAAGTGGATATAAAAAACATAGGAGGTCAAAAAGCACTTGTGTGGTTTAACTAATCATTTTCTACATATTAGATCTGTGGTCCAGGTAACTGGGGCAGTGGAAGAGACCTGTCCTTTACCTACATACTGTTGCTAATAAATGCCCCTCTTTAGCAATTCAGAAAGTTGTGAGCTTTGAGTATGCAGGTAAGAACTTTTGACTTTCCCAAAGTGAATACTTGTTCCAGGTCAATGACACCGCAAGAATGTCAGCATTTACAGAGTCCAGATTTATCTTAGGCCCCAATTTATTTTACTACACTAACATTGCTCTAAAAAGTTTCAATACAGCAGAAACCAATTATGTGATCTGAACTGAAACTAAATGAAGCCAGAAGAGGGCGCCATTTACTGCAAACAGATTAGCTGAACTGCACATGCATAGCTAAAACCAGAATATATAGACATTCAGTTAAATATTAGAAACTAGTAGATCACAACAGCAGATGTTCCTAAACAAAATCATAGGATTTTCTTTTCCATTCATTTGTATTAAGTGTTTCAATGAAATTACAAAAAATGTCAACATTTTTGCATATGACAAATAGAATGCCATTGACACATACCAGAGTGCAATGAATTACAAAAAAAGCAAGAAACAAGTTTCCAGCTAGTACAATATTCCCAAAACATAACTCTAGAGGTATAAATATTTACAATGAGGTTTTGCAAGCACAAACAGAATTTTACATCACCCCACCGGAGATGGCACAAAAGGAAGGTGTTTGGGTGATACAACAATATTGCAAGAATAATCCTTCCCGTGTTGGGTAGAATTGGTGGGTAAAGGGTAGAGTAACAAATGGCTGATGCAACCACATTAGACACGCATCGCACCCCACAGATGTGGGCCTATATTTATTGCGTGCTTCAAATGCCCTCAGAATTAGTGGCCTAATTGTCATATGAAGGAAACAGTAAGAAGAGAAACGAAGAAAGGAGCCCAATAAGAAGAGAAAAATGAAGAAAGGAGCCGAAAAGAAAGAAGAAATGAAGTAAGGTGTGCACCCTATCCAGTCAACATGTATGCTACTGTGTAAATCTTATAAGACATCCGAAAGATATTTAATCCAGAGTTTCCATATTTTCTTGAAGAGGGTAGACTTTTTGCATAAACTGCTGAAAGGCATTCATTGACCATGATACATGACCATGATCCATGACAACTTGGTCTTCACCAAGTCGAGTGGAATTGTGGGGGACTATTTTATGTGATTTTATTGACAGTTATATGTGTGATCTTATAAAAGCTCAGATAACACAGAACATTTCTATAAAGTAGTAGTCAACAGAAATCTGTAAAGTTTAAATCTTACATATTTATCACACGCCTCCCAAAAAAGTCACATTAAACCTGAATTCCATAATAAGAACAGCATAGTGCCAAACAGCTGCAGGATTTTGGCAACATGCCGTATTTTGAGTCAGCAAACAACAAACCTGTTAAACTGATATTTACAACTCCATCGTCAAGTATAGAACATAATCATTACTTACCTAACAACGGTGTGAGTGCAAACAATGAACTCGGGCTTGGAATTCCACTGGTGGTAAGTGATGTAGTAGTGTGTCTGCAGCCAGATCCATTGTTGTCCTTTGGTTAAAAACCTGTAGTAACAGGATGTTCCTTTTCCATATTGCATTACTGGATTTCCATAAAAGAAAGCAAAATAACTGGTGTTAGATATTTGAAAGGAAAGGGCCAAAATATATTAAATTGAGATCTAGGCTGGGTAGAAAAGAATACACATATATATATATATATATATATATATATATATATATATATATATATATATATATATATAGAACGAGAGAGAACAGAGAACGAGAGAGAACAGAGAACGAGAGAGAACAGAGAACGAGAGAGAACAGAGAACGAGAGAGAACAGAGAACGAGAGAGAACAGAGAACGAGAGAGAACAGAGAACGAGAGAGAACAGAGAACGAGAGAGAACAGAGAACGAGAGAGAACAGAGAACGAGAGAGAACAGAGAACGAGAGAGAACAGAGAACGAGAGAGAACAGAGAACGAGAGAGAACAGAGAACGAGAGAGAACAGAGAACGAGAGAGAACAGAGAACGAGAGAGAACAGAGAACGAGAGAGAACATGGCCAA
This sequence comes from Staurois parvus, assembly GCF_062004578.1. Taxonomy (NCBI): domain Eukaryota; kingdom Metazoa; phylum Chordata; class Amphibia; order Anura; family Ranidae; genus Staurois; species Staurois parvus. Next base: position 3,840,644 of record NW_028318157.1, read on the forward strand.
AATTGTAGTATTTCAAATATATGGCAATATATTTGGGAAGAATATTTTTAAAATTTATTTCAAATATATTTTTCTTTCATGTGGGTGGTTGCGCCCTCCTAGTTTGCCTGCAACTAAATAATGAAATAAGCTTTTTTTTTTGAAAAACCAAAAGGGACAATGCTGCAGAGCTGCCCCCTCTCCCAGTCTGAGATCTGTTGTACAGGAGATTACTGCTAATAAAACTAATTTTGTTACCTATGTTAGTTATGTGTAAAAATAGATTTAATGTTTTTATTGAATACTGTACATAAGTGCATTAATATATTGCATTTTAAATATTTGTCAGGACATCAGCTTTAGGCAATTACAGTTTTTGTTATGAATGGAGTTTAAATTAAAAATACACTGTATATGGAGTGAGTCACCTTTTTATGCTGCCAAGTTAATTTTCTTATGAAGTCCACTTTTCTCTGGTAATCCTAACGCTACACTTTGGTCTCATATTCAACAAAACTTCATTCTTCTCACACAAGTGAAATAAGATACAGGTTTGCCTGCTTTTCCTCCAGTGCTAGTAACCTAGAAACCTTGTCTCATGCTGTACTTCTGAAGATGCAGTCTGAGATAAATCAGACATTGTGTTGTGACAAGATCCTTCCCATAACCTGATAGATCTCACTGTCAAAGACGTTAACAATCCTGTGCTGCTCTGAAGAATGGTTTAACAAAAGGCAGAAACTTTGTTCTGCTTCAGTTAGTTGAGACTTCATGATAATGATATCTTCACATTATAACACATCCTAATTTCCCGTACATGAGATGACCCCACGTAATCACAGCAGAGGACACAGAAAGTCTCTACAAGCAAAGGAGAAAATAAAAGATAGGACTCAGAGGCTCTGGCCCAATATAATCATAGGGAATCTTCTGGTAACCACTTATGTTTCAGGAAAAAAAAAATGAATTTGTAAAAACCAAATCTAGAGTGATGGAGAATGGGATGGAAGGGTGAAAAATTGGACTGATGGAAACTTTGGTCACCTAGTTCATTTCAGTTTCAACCTTTGTGCTACTTAGGAGTTGATCAAGAAGTCTCAACCTTAGACATTTAAGTATGCCATAGAGGAGTCGAAAACTGAACAAAAATTCTAGTCAGTTGTCGACAGTTTGTTTTTTGCATCATTAGTGCACCAGCTGCGACACAATTTTTTGTACCGCAAATAAAATGTGCCTTATCTGTCATACTAGGTTTTTCTATTTTAGATAAACAAAGCAAATGATGGCACATTCGTAAGCACCATTTTCGGCTTTTGATCAACAGAACTTTTGGTTTTCAACTCTATGGCAAGCCTAAGTCTTATGTTAAAGATTAGGGCCCTAGAGTGGAGTAGAACAGGCTAAACCAACAATCTCAGCTACTTAGGTCGAGGCTGATGGAAGGTACATACAGATTCCAGGAAACTAAAAGTTTTTTTAACATGGTGAGTCTAGGAGGGGTATAGGACATTCAAGATGCTGAAACTGCTAAGCAAGCCACAGTAGGAATATGATTCATAAACTTTCGGGCATGTTTACTGAAGTTATGTGTAGGTTTAACCAGGAGGCATATTAGGGGTCTGGGGCAGGGGCGGACTGACAACTCATGGGGCCCCCGGGCAATAGGGGATCATGGGGCCCGTGTCCTTGCCCAAACTCAAAAAAGCCTATGAAAAAGGTACCAGGGGCATCTCATGGGGCCCCCCTACTAGCCCCGGGCCCTCGGGCAGTGCCCAAGTTTCCAAATGGTCAGTCCGCCCCTGGTCTGGGGCAAAAAAGGCGGAGAAAATCTAGGAGAGGAGAAATTGAGCAAACAGACTAAACTTTATGATGGACTAGTGGCTGGTTAAATATACAAGGGTTGATTAACTAAAACTGGAGAGTGCAAAATCTGGTGCAGCTGTGCATGGTAGCCAACTGGCATTTAACTACAGTTTGTTCAGTTAAGCTTTGACACAAATCCTGTCTATGCAAGAGCTGCACCAGATTCAGCAGTCTTCAGTTTTAGTAAATCAACCCCCATTATATGCCTGGCAGTACATAGATGCCTAAACAAGCAGTCACAAAGTCTCAGCAACCTGTAATGTTGCTTATGGTAAAAAGACCTTTACTATTAATAGATGAGGCAAGATACATTTTTTATTCCATTCTATAGAGATCTGCTCCAGTAGACACTTAAAGGAACTGTGTGGTCAAATACTTTTGGCCTCATATGATAAAGCCTACGGCTAGGTTCACAGTGAGACCTGCGTTCTACGGGTAGGCAGCCCATTCATTTCAATGGGTGACCTACATGCAGAAACAGGTGGAAAAAGTCCACAACCTTTTTTTTTTTTTTTTTTTTAAATAGCACTGCATTTGCTGAGGCATGGGCGTGCCATTAAGAATTAATGGCACCCACGCGTGCCTGCTAAAAAAGTAGCATGTTTGCCCACAGTAATGAGAACCTAGCCTTATAATTAAGTACTAATTACGTGTATATAGACCAGATCAGGATGGATTCTGATTGGTTGCTATGGGTTACTGCACTTAAACAGGACATGAGAACAAGCACTCTTTATTCAATTATAGTAGATCACCTCTGAAGAAATCATATTCAAATACAGATGATGCAAACCAGGTGTATACCTAGATCCACATCTCAAGCAGATTTTAATCTCAGCAATGTTCAATGCAAATTGTCTGTGGATGTGTTCATCTGAAGAATTCCATAAGGATGACAATGCACTAAGGTTGCGTGAGAACGTTTCTTGCCTGTGATTTTATATCTGTGAGTGATCTTGACAGATATGATCTGCTAATAGAAAAATGAAACATTTCTGGCCAGAGTGCCTCCTGCTGGCATACCTCCCAACTTAAGAATCCAAGTAAGAGCGATACCTTCATGAGTTGAGGAAACAAATTCCCCCCCACCCCAAAGCATTGGTAGTAAGTGTCAATGAGAATCACCCCCTATCCCCCCCAAACGGTGGCCATTAGCACTAAGAAGCCCCCATCCCAAGCATTAGTGGTCAGTGGCACCAACAATCCCCCTTATCCTCCCAAGCACTGGTAGTCAGTAGCACTAAGAATTCCCTTTTCCCAAGCAATAGTGGTCACTGGTTGGAAAAAAATGAAGGCATGTATAAATGTTTTGTGAAATTGTGATCCATGCTTTTCTTGATCCTTATTTAAATCCCTGCTACAATAAATGCAGTGGTAAATGATGCATAGCTAAAACGGGTTATAATGCCTTTGGTTCGCTGTCCTAGCGGTAAGCTAGAACACCTTTTATAAAGTCATAGCTTTTCAAAAAGCGAATATCAAGCAGAACCATGTCACAGGAATAAAAAGGACCTTCATGTTTACCGTTGCTGTGAAATAAGCCAAGGCTCTTAAATGTACACACATTAAAAGCAGATCAATGTTTTCACCATAAGCAAGGGAAGAGTAACTCACAGTGAACATGGCACCTCGCTAGCAGCTCCAGGTCATCCGCATGATAGTAGTCATAACCTGATGTCCCCAGCACTTCGAAGGGCAAGTAGCCAATTATAGGTGGGGCCCTGCGAAGAAAAAAAAAAAAAAAAAAGACAGTTGTTAGTGAAGGCAGCAGCTGACACTTGCAGACTATAAAAGGCAGTGTTCAAACTACTGTAAAAACTGCCATTTGTATTGCCCAACATAAGATGTCCTACATTACCAGGAGCCATTGACCTGCTTTTAGTAAAAAGAACAATGATGTGCAGAGCTTTACAAATGTAGGTTATTCGTCTGAAAGCTAGAAAAATATTTCAACCGGGAAAATAAAATCATTTTCTTTAATCAGCAGTTCAAAGTCAGGCTGGATACACACTTTGCATGAAAAAGAATGAATGCAATTTTGAACTTTGTTATACTTCTTTTGGGCATTTTTCTGCATATGATTTTGTGCGATGACTGGCATTTTGAATGCACATCACTGTATTTCCCTAAATACATATTGCATGTTCTTGATACTGCACTTTAGTACTAATATATGAAGAGGCCTGATAGATCTGTATTTTGTTATAATGTAATGTATAATATTTGTTGCATTATATAATGTATTACATTATAAAGATTGATGCAGAATCAAAAAGGTAAAGACAAAATATTTTATTGCCTGTGTCTCTTACAGGGGAATATACACTATATTGCCAAAAGTACTGAGACACCACTCCAAATCATTGGATTCGGGTGTTCCAATCACCTCCATGGTCACAGGTGTATAAAATCAAGCACCTAGGCATGCAGACTGCTTCTACAAACATTTGTGAAAGAATGGGTCGCTTTCAGGAGCTCAGTGAATTCAAGCATGGTACCATGATAGGTTGCTACCTGTGCAATAAGTCCATCCATGAAATTTCCTTGCTACTAAATATTCCACGGTCAACTGTTAGTGGTATTATAACAAAGTGGAAGCAACTGGGAACAACATCAATTTGGCCACTAAGTGGTAGGCCACGTAAAATGACAGAGCGGGGTCAGCACATGCTGAAGCTCACAGAAGTCACCAACTGTCTGCAGAGTCAATAGATAAAGATCTCCATACTTTGTGTGGCCTTCAGATTAGCACAACAGTGCGTAGAGAGCTTCATGGAATGGGTTTCCATGGTCGAGCAGCTGAATGCCCAAAAGTCAGTAACTAAATTATTAAATGCTATAGTGGACCTTGGGTCTCGTGCACATGATGAGAATATAAAATGAATGATAGTCTTTTTTCTGCATGCTAGTCTCATATCGAAAACAAATATGTTACTAAAGTAATCATTTGTCTGATTGCCTTCTAGTATATTGGTTTATGAGGCACAAATTACTCACACGAAACACACACTTGGTAATTGTGTCACAGCATCAACACCGTTACTTATGATAATTTTATTTATATTTAGGTTGATTCTATTCACATAGGAATTTGTTTATTTTATCTGCCAAGAGGGAGGTGTACTGTAGCACTTGCCTGACACCAGACATTTAGATTTTCACAGGGGATAGTGCAACAATATATAGGAGTCAGTGAATATAGTGAGGTTATGCTGCACCATTTATGTATATTTATTGAAGTACACTTGGTATCACTCCACCTGAGACAGGAGCCAGCACTACAGAGGGAAAAAAATCAGCTTATGCAGCTCCTGCTCCATACGTGGCCACCTTCTTCCTCAGCTGCCGGCTCCATGCACTCTGATGCTCTAGGATTGCAGGTCAGCAACCCATTGATTGCAATCTGGGCTTGCCAACCTGCCATCCTTGAGCATGGGCATGCACTACCCTGGTTTTAGGTCATGGGCCACAACAGAGGGCTCCCCTGAGCACCCTTGATCTAAACCCTGCCCATTCTTTATAGACAGCCAGTCCTAGTTTTAGAGAAATGTGTTTTCTTGTTACACATACATTGTGACTTGCTATTTAGCAACAGGGAATGCATATTAAAGTAAAAAATTATTTGACTCTATAACCACTTTAACCTAGACTATCTCCTCTGTAAACTAAAACCCCTGGCAAAAAGTATGGAATCACCAAACTTGGAAAATGTTCATTCAATTGTTTAATTGTGTAGAAAAAAAAAAAAAAACTAATTACAGACATGCCTCAAAGCCAGAAGGTTGGAATGTTGAATGAAAATAGTTTTAAGAAACGCTAAAAAAAAAAAAAAAAAAAAAAAAAAAAAAAAAAAAGAAGGAAAGCCACCATCAACCTTACATTTAACGGACAGCAGTTTTTGAGCTCTCTCAGCTCCAGCCCTAGGGCACTCTGGTATTTAGCTGCAGCACCTGGGTGAGGAGCCTATAAATGACATTGGTGGACTACCTTTGCCATAGCGAATTTTATCATTTACCACTGTGGTGTGCTGAGTTCAGGGCTATATTAAGCCAACAGCAGCTTTCAGCTCATTGTAATGAGGGCAAGTTCTGAACACCAGTTAGGTTTGTCAGGTAGAAGTTTGGGCATTAGACTAAGTTAGGAACAGTTTTTAGGTTGCATAAACTAAAGAGGACAGAGCAACAAAGGCTCTAGGAATTAGGTTGAATTGTCATATTCATAAGCCAGCATGTTGTCGGTTTCAAAAGCACTGATTTTAAGATGAAACGTTCATGAAGTATGGATTCATTTTCATAGAGTTCTTTGATGTTCCTTCTGAAGGCTTCAAAATGTGACATTAGCTTGCTTACAAAACTATAAAAGCAGTGGTGGTCAAATCTCATAATATAGGGCACCTCAAATGCGGCCCCTGACTTCAGAAATAAGCTGCACATAATATTCAGTGAATGTAATTCTGAAATATAATAGAAAAGTGAACGCTCTTCAGTAAGCAGCTATAGCACTCAAAGCAACCAATATAAAACCTTATATAAATCACAAAAAAATAATAAAAGTGCAGCACTATGGAAAATTATAAATATATATGATCATGCGTCCGTATGCGAAACTGGCAATAAGTATTATAAATAGATGACAGATATCTATACAATAAAGGTGACAGTCTGTGCAAATATAAAAATTCCCAGTAGACAATCCAATGGTGGTGCTCCGAATAATGTAGTAAGATTACGCACTCACCAGATGCGTAAGGTAAGTACGCACTGTATAAACCAGCAGAAGCCTCCTTAAAGGTCTGGTCATTTATATTTATAATTTTCCATAGCGCTGCACTTTTATTATGTTAATGTAATTCTGAAAGCTGTCAGACTGTAGACATGTAACAGGAAATGGTCTGAGAATGAAAACCGGTTGTAGGAGTTGTTGGAGACTGGAGATATGCTTTAGATCAGGGGTCTCTAAACAAAAAGGCTAGTTTACTGTTCATCATACTTTAGGGCGGCAAGACTGTGACCATTGGAAGTAGAAATTGTCCTGGCGTCAGTGGGAGTAAACAATGAATCTCTGACTTTAGGGGGAGGAATAGTACACCATTGTTGGTGTCAGTGGAAGGAATGGTGCCCCATCATTGGTGCCAATGGGAGAAATAGTGCCTGGTTGTTGATATCAATAACAGGATTTATGCCCCATTGTTGGTGGAATTGGAGGAATAGTATTTTGCATCAGTGGGAGGAAAAGTGCCCCAAGGGCTGGATAAAAGGCAGGAAAAGGGCAGCATCCGACCCCCAGTCAGCAGTATGGAGACCACTGCTTTAGAAGATATTCATAGACTGGGGACATGTTTCAGAAAACACAGAATGTAAAAACTACACATGAGACTTACTATAATATATTACTATAATATATTGCATTTTCCTCAGTACCATCCTATTTGTTCTCAAAAATGACCAACTAGAGAAATGCAAGTATATTTACCACAAAAAAAATATGTATCCTCTAAAAACACGTGCAAAAAAAAGAATCAAAATAAGAGAAAAAAGAAAGAGCTCCTTTAAAAATTATTTGTGCCACATTTGATGTTTCTTTCAGCAAGATCTATTATAAAAGATCCAAAGAAACATAAGAGAAAAGGAATGGACCACACAGACAAATAAGAGTGTGAAATAAATAAACCAAGCCATTTAACTACTAGAACCCATTCTACAGAATTTATTTCCTACAATGGTATGAGTAAGCATAGACTATTGTCCACAGGGGCCCCAAGGGACACACAATAAGTGATTTGGGGGTCTGCTAGGAAGGGTAATTTAGGGGGATTTGGGGGAAGGATTTATGCTAGTAAGGATGTTGAGGGGGATTTGCACTCAGAGGGGAAATTTGATAAGTAGAGGATTGGGATAGGAGGGGGGAATTTGGGGAAGGAGAGGATTTGAGCTGGGAGGGGGGATGGTAGGGCATAGATTTAGGCAGGGTTGGGGTTTCAATGAGGGAGTGGAATTTGTACTGGGAAGAAGGGGAATTTTTGTTTTGGAGAATTTGACTTTCAAAGGAAATTCATGCTTAGGGGGTAAGCATGCAGATTAGAACTCAAATTTTCAGGAGGTTGTAGGGAAATTTTTGCCGACACATAATGTTCATAAAGAAAAAATCCTCCTGCGCTTGAAATAGAGCCCTAACCCTAGAAGCTGCTGACACTAACCTTATTAACTATTAGGTGAAGTGACTAATTAATACAAAAAAGTGTAGCGCTAAATAAATATACAATATATATAAAAATAACAGGTTAGTGACACACAATCCCCTTAAAAACACAAAGAAGGGGATAGCACACAAAATTGTGCAACACGTGACTTCCCACTAAGGGAATATAGCAAGTGATGAATACTCCAATAGTGATTCACAAAAACATTTTTTTGTGAATCACTATTGGAGTATTCATCACTTGCTATATTCCCTTAGTGGGAAGTCACGTGTTGCACAATTTTGTGTGCTATCCCCTTCTTTGTGTTTTTAAGGGGATTGTGTGTGTCACTACACTGTTTATTATTTTTATATATATTGTATATTTATTTAGCGCTACACTTTTTTGTATTAATTAGTCACTTTACATAATGTTCATACATCTTGGGGGGGATGCGGGCGGCATTTGGCATCTTTGCCCTCGGCGCCAGATGGCCTTGTCCTGGCACTGACTGTATGTCATACATAAAAAGGCAGTTTGGAAGGAAATATGTATGGTAAACTATGACCAAAATACATTTTTTGCCTATGCATGTGATGTCCCCCACAAGGACCAGTTAAAATGGACAAAAGAAAAAAAAAATTAGACAAATTACAAAGACAAATCACAGCTATGTATCTAGTTTATGCAGGTAATTCACAGAAGATTTAATCCCTATGCTAATCCCAAACCAAAGACTAAACCCTTCAACTAGCCAGTAATTTAATCTACGGGAGGATTATGTCTCTTTCACATACTATCAGTTTAGAAGCACATTTTAAAATGCACAATATAGTGACTGCAGATAAAGTTTACAAATGTAATGTTAATGTGAAATTCTATTAACAGGCATCCTTGTGGCTCATACTGCAGAACCAAATAGAATTAGGTTAATTCAAGGCAATGCAAAGAGGAATAAAGGCAATCCAAAGAAACCAATGAGTTTTCAGACTATGACAGGACAATGAAAGAGGATTCTGCTTGGCTGATATCGGTTATTGAAGAAGAGTGTTTAAAGTGGATTACAGATGCCAGAAGCCAACTTCCCATGGCAGTTTGAATCCCTTTTATATACAACGGTCTAGAAGATCACTGACAGATCAATTTTTTCACATTATGATCGAATTTTGGCAGTGGTCCTTAATAAATAACATCACCTAATGTTAAAATGTATATATAGAGGGAGATTTACTAAAACTGGAGGGTGCAAAATTTGGTGCAGCTCTTCATAGAATCAATCGGCTTCCAAGTTTTATTGTCAAAGCTTAATTAAAGATCAGAAAATGTAAATTTGTGAGCGCAATCCCAAAAGCGACCAATGCACTAAAAAGGAACCACAAAAACCTAATAAAATCACAAAAGCAAGGAGTGCAGCGCTATATAAAATTAAACCTTAATTGCAGAAAATTGAGAATGAGAATAAAATTAAATATAAATATAAAAATAAGTCCACTGTAATATAAAAATAAGGATTCCTCAGTCCACAGTGAAATTTCTAATGTTGTAGATGCAATCCGGTCTCCCGTTGTGGTAATATGAATAAATTGCCTACTCACCAGAAACCCAGTACAAAAACGCATATCTGGATCACATGCATCCTAGGATCTTGGATAAAGACAGCCCGGAAACGGAATCCTCTGGTGGTCCCTCATTGGTGTAAGGAAAGGATACCGATCTGGTCTCAAAGCACTTACTTCTTCAGGTCCGCAGCAATGCCTAAAAACACTGGGGCTGAGGTGTGGAGGCCTGTGTATACAGCTGATAAGCGGCCACTTGAGGAATCCTTATTTTGATATTACAGTGGACTTATTTTTATATTTATATTTAATTTTATTCTCATTCTCAATTTTCTGCAATTAAGGTTTAATTTTATATAGAGCTGCACTCCTTGCTTTTGTGAAAGCTTAATTAAAGAAGTTGAAGTTAGAAGCTAACTGGCTGCCATGCACAGCTACAACAGATTCTAGTGCTCCAGTTTTAGCAAATTTTCCTCAGTGGTTCCATCTTTTACACTCATCATACAGACTGCAGCAGCTAATGCTTGAATACCAGTTTTTGCATTCCTAAAAGTTCTATGATGTTGGTAAAGGACTATGATAGCTCCTGGGGTATTTAGGCACTTTTGAGGCACCAGTTGTGAGGACACCCTACAGACATATAGCTGGCTGGTATTCCTAACATTGGAGGAATTTTCCTACAAAGTGTCCTGGTGGTGTGATATGTACCCCATGATTATGGGGATCCACAAATGGTAACTTCTGGCTACTTTGTTTGTTAGGACGAGCCGGTAGTGTATGCATGCTTTGATGTTTTAACACTGCTGAAGAATTGATTGACAACCTAGGTTTCCATTTGGTGAGCAGGACCTCTTTCCATCTTCCTGAGTAGCTATACTCTTAGCGATTTACCAACAAAAGGCACATTAATGCCCTATTATAGGCACTGATGTGTAGGATTGTGTCTATTTATGCAGAGTCAACTACAGGATATGTACCTAGTTAAATCCCCACATTGGGGTGTATGTCATAAAACACCACACCAGATCGGGTTGCCAATATAGATGAGCCTGAAACCAATGACTTCAGTTTTACATACATTATATTATTATTAGGCCCCATGTGAGTAGTTCCAGTATGGTGGCAACTCCAGTATTTATTCAGTGTCCACCTTTCTCTTTTCTTTAGGCAATTCTTTGGTGCTAGAATCCCTGGGACTCTCTCCCATGGGTTGGCAGGCGCATTCTACTGATCACAGCCACCCAAATAATTTTGTTGTTCTTGTCCCCGATAAGTCTGAAGGTAAGATTTGTTGTACTGTGTGTATGTGGTGCACATGTAATATAAATATATAATGTATGTAAATATTTATTCTTTGCCCATATGACTTATTGTTTTTATGATTACTTATGAATGTTCTTATGTACAAAAAATCTTTATTGGTCCTGAAGAAGAGGTGAATCTGTGAAACATGAAGACCTTCTTCCAAAGATATACAGCAAGAATCTTAAATAATCTTCATGTAACAGCACTTTCATACACAGTCTATTGTGTCATATCAGACTTTTTATTCAATTATGAATGACATTTATATTTTTTATACATGTTGAATTTCACTACATATTGTGGTCACTAGTGGTATATCTAAAGTCAAATTGGTTTGGTTGTATTTATGTTATGTCTGTTGCAATTTTTAAAACGTCTTTATTACTGTGCACCTATACTCTACATTCAACTTACCTTAACCACTTCCAGACCGGACACTTTTACCCCCTTCCTGACCAGGGCAATTTTCAGCTTTTAGCGCTATCACACTTTGAATGACAATTGCGTGGTCATGCAACACTGTACCCAAATGAATTTTTTACCATTTTTTTTAGATAGATAAAGCTTTATTTTGGTGGTATTTATTCACCACTGGGATTTGTATTTTTTTTGCTATGTAAATGAAATGTCCAAAAATTTTGAAAAAAAAGTGTTTTTTTTATAAAATTTTGCAAATAAATAATATTTCATCATAAATCTTAGTCAAAATGTATTCCGTTATCTTTTTAGTAAAAAAAAAAAAATCCAAATTAGTTTATAAGCAAAAATTATAATTTTTAAACATTTTTTTTACATTTTTATTTTATTTTTTTATATTATTTTTTATTTTTATTTTTATTTTTTTACATACTGTCACCCTAGCAGTACATGAAGATTTTTTTTTTTTTTTTTACACTGATTGCTTTTACACCCATATAGGATGTAAAAGCAATCATTTCTCTTTCTCTCTGTGTGCATTCATGCACTCATTGAGAAGAACTGAGTGAGCTGTGATTGGTCACAGCTTGTCACATGGTACAAGGCTTTTGTGAATAGCCTTGTACCATGTGACCTCTGCGATCATTCACAGATTTCACACATAGTAAGCAATGATGTCAGAAGTGACATCTTGCTTACTACTTTGCATGTGATCACTGATTGGCCAATCAGTGATCACATGATCGGGACCTCGTACAGAGGTCCCGTCCGATGATCGGTGTTCCACTGTGTCCGGAGGACACAGCGGGCACCGGATCGCGGTGCTGCGCGCTCCCAGGGAGCGCGCACAAGCAGGGTGCGGGGAGGCAGTTTATAGACGGCCACCCGACCCTGCAGTGCCACCGTCCGGCCGTTTATATACAACGGCCGGTCGGGAAGTGGTTAAAGTGTTACTAAACCCAGGACCCTGCATCCACTATTTCTGGTGTGACAGTGCACAGAACATGGAAGTGCAATTATTTTAGTAAAAAAAATGCTAAATACCTTTTTTCATCACAGTTCGCTTCTATCATTGCCCAGCACTAGATAAAGTTTGTAGAAGTTTTCTTTGTGCTCTAGGAGGATGCAAAACCCCTCACCTCTGTCTGACCATTGCTGATTGGCCCGGTGCTGATCACATGTACTCTCCCAAGAAAGAAAAAAAAACTCTCTAGCAACACTCACCAAACAGAGCATTTGCAAAATGCCTACAGTTCAGTCTGTCTTATTAGGAGATAAGAGGTGGTTGCTTAAAAAAGGAGAGGAACAGAGAAGACAGGATCAAATTGCCTTTTTACACAATGCAGAGGATTAACCCTTAGGTTCCACAGTGAGTATAACAAGCATGCTTTACTGCACATATACACTCTGATTTTACTTTTGTGGGTTTAGTAACACTTTAAAGTATATGTAAAGCCAAACCTTTTTTTTTTCTAGCTTCGAAAAGCCTGTGGCATGATTAGAACCCCTATCAAGTTTTTATTGCTGTCTGTGTATCTGTTGGGAAGAGGAGTACAGGAGTGCAGGCAGAGTTGCTGGCTTTTTCTGAGGATCACTCCCCCAAACATGTTTAGCAGAGACCATAACTACACACTTGCTAGCACTTTTCCAGAAACAAACGTAAGACGATTTCACATTACTGGAAGAATGAAAATATCAAAGTGTTTTAATTGCGCAGAAAAGAAAAAAAAAAAAAAGTGTTGCCTTCCCCTATAAAAAGACAGGACTTAGAACAAATGTAAGGACAGAGGGGTTTGCCAGCCCAAAATAATGTTTAACAGTCAACTTCCCATAAAATTGACAGGTTTTTTTTTTTTTTTTTTTTTTTTTTTTTAAAAGAGTACAGTATGACCTAATTTTGTCAGCATTTCTTTATAAGTAACATTAACTAATGATAATATGTAACTATTGTGCATGAGAATGTCTGAAGATTGGCATCATTCTATAGAGAGCCAAGTAACCTATAAAGGCCTCTCCCCTAACATTTGGCAAGCAGCCAACAAATCTATTTTTGCTCACTCAGGTTTAAATATAGAAACATTGTAACTTGCCGATACTCAAATAGTAATATAATTTTATGAAAATTAAATTTTTTTTTCACAATCTTAGGCTGCTTTCACACTGCTGCATTGCAAAAATGCAGTAAAAACACATAGCATTTTTTGTTGTGTTTTTACCACGTTTACGGCTTGCACCTTTGAAACAAGGGCACGTTTCCAAAAATGCAACAGCAGGTACATTTTTGATGCATTTTTCATTCATTTCAATGGGGATGTGTGTTTTTGATGTTTTTTTTTTTTTTAACCACACTAAACAGCCACCAAAAATGCAGCATGCAGGACTTTTACAGACGCAACTGACTGGTGTGAAGATCTCCATAGGATTTAATGGTCATGCATTTTTCTTCTGCTTTTGGTAAGGAAAACACAGAAGAAAAACTGATCAGTGTGAAAGGGGCCTTAAAGCAAAGCTAAACCAAAGAACAAAAATTGCAGCTTACCGGTCCTGAAATGTGGTGGCTACATTTGTTTTCTTTTTTCAGGCCAAGTACATTTTCTGCAAGCACAAAAAAAGTACCTGTTGATCCCGCTAGGAATCCAGTGTCCTTGTGAGTTCCTGTGCACTGAACTGAAATCTCAAACAACGTTGTCAGCTTTTCTAGCTATCTGCTGTGAACTAAAGAACACTTATCCCATGTAATATAGATGAGCAAAGGAGGAGGTATTTGTAGTACAAATCAGGAGAGCAGTCTAGTGTGACAACACTGCTTCTTTATAGTACAGTGAGCAAGTATTGTCACCCTAAGCACGTTACTTATAGTAGAACCAGGTGAAAAAAGCCTGAAAAAAAATTAAAAAACTAATGCAGCAGCCACATCCAAGAACTGGTAAGCTGTAATAGATTACATTTTTAGTTTTTGGGTTCAGAAACACTTTACACTTTAACAGCACCTGCCTGGAGTTTGCATATTCTCCTTGTGCCTGCATGGGTTTCCTCCAGGTACTCAGGTTTCCTCCCACACTCCAAAAGACATGCTGAGAGGTTAATTGGCTCCTGTCTAAATTGGCCCTAGTATGTGTATGTATGAATGTGAGTTAGGGACCTTAGATTGTACACCCCTTGAGGGTTAGGGACTGAGGTGAATGTACACTATATATGTAAAGTGCTGCGTAAACTGACAGCACTATATACTGTAAGTACCTGAAATAAATAAATAAAAAATAATGGTCTGTATGGTTGGCTGTAAAAGGAGCTATTTCCAGACTCCAAGCATGAGATTTCAGTATTTTAAGAAAAAAAATCCTCACCACATATAGCTGCTACATACACGTTTTGAAACGTTAGCATCAGATATTCCATCTGCCTTGTAATAAAGACTTGTATTTGAAATTGTGTCTTCTTCCTCCACCTTTTTATGCCACAAGAAGTAGACTGATGTAAAAAGTAATAAAAACGTAGATAGAAGGGAAAACAAGCACTCTTCAGTACTGGGAAATAATGTTTTTATTAAAGAAAAGGGAAAAGAAAAAAATCTCTGTTACCTCTTTGAGAAAAAAAAAAAAAAAAGAAAAAAAAAAAAAAAAAGAAGTCGACTGTTACTTAAGAACACAGAATATTTGCAACTCCTCAAATGTCCTCATTGTGAGTTCCACCTTCCCTAGCAGTTTTTCATTGGTCTAAAGTCCACTAAAGTTTGCTTCAGGTAACCAGATAATCTCCAAACTACGACTGTTGAGTTTCAGTGTGAGACTTTGAAGCAGCTGTTCGATGGAGGTGGCAAGTGTGGCCAGTGCTATTCTGTATTACACCTGAAAAATGCAATTAGATCAAAAGCCATTTTGCTGACTGGCAACACTGATGTGAGAACAAGCGCGTTTCCCCTACTTTTATAAACTGGGTAAACATTATTTTAAAATATTAATTAAATAGGGACCTCTGTTTTTAAATTCTTGACATTAAACTTTGAAACATGAATATTATACTTGCACATGTTATACTTGCACATGTAAGTGCTCCCCATGAGCTTCTTCATGTAAGTGCTCCCCATGAGCTTCTTCAGAGGTTTCACCAGCATTGATTTGGGTGAAGGCACCAGGTCTGACCCAGATTAGAGAGAGAATAAATCTAGCAGTGGGCATGGAAGGGTCTTAAAATGCAACAAAAAGTGCTTTGATTTGTGACTGACCTACACAGTAAACTCCTTCATGACTTCATAAAGTTAAAAGGTATAAAAATGAGGAAAATTTGAAACAAGCCAACAACTCATACACAGCCAAGAGCAGCTAAAATAATGGATGGCTTCGGGATGTGTTTCTCTGTTGCGCCCTGGTGGAGTGGAGCCTTTCTCCCCTGACTGATTTTCATATTGGCTTGTCTGCCAGTTGGGCCCTGCGGTCCGTGCTAGGATGCAGCGGGGGTCGCTTTGGTGGGATACAAGTGGAGAGCCACCTTGATTGTGCTTTTGTTTCCCAATCGCCTCTTTTCTCTCTCTTCCCCTCCTTCGCTATCCTTACCACTGGGTTCCACTTTTTTTTCTTTTTCTTCTCCCTTCTTTCTCAGTTTGGGATTACACTCTTAGTTGTATGGTGTTCTCTCATCTTGTTCCATACATCTCACCTGGGGATACCCCCATGAAACTATTTTTTATTATAGCTCTGTAATATGGGTTATTGATCCTTCCCTCTTGCTGTTGTATTGCATCATTTTCTTCCATCCACATGGATCATAGCCACACCTGTGATCTTTTTCTGTTTACTTACTTGTACGTGTTCTTTTTATTTCTCATGCTTTGTCTGTTAAATTTGTGAAAAAATAATAAAGACAAATTTGCTTTTGAAATAATGGATGGGAGATGTTACCAAGCAGCATCTGTAGTACCGTAAAAAGTTAGGCACGCCAGGGCTCTAGGGGAATTCCAAGATCTAATATTTGGCTTAGCTGGTTTTTCTGCATTCCTGGCAGTGAAAAGGTTAAAGAATCGTTTCATGCTGAAACTATCTTATGGTAAAAACAATAGATTATCTCAATTTTAATATCATTCACTGATATAATTGCATAGTTTATAGCTATAATGCTCTTTGGCAATAAATGGAATCAAAGGTGTTAACATAATCACAGTTTTCCTGACATGCTTTAGGTCAGGGGTCTCCAAACTGCAGCCTGGGGGCCAGATGCGGCCCTTTGCTTGCCTTTATCTCGCCCTTGGGGCATTATTCATCCCACCGATATGAGAAACTATTCTGCCCACTGACACCAACAATGGGTCACTATTCCACACCCTAATACAAAGGATGGGAAACGGTTTACTCTTTACTCTGAGGCCAGAAAAAAAAAATTGATTCCTGCAGGCCACAGGCCATCCCCCCTACAGTCTGAACAACAACTGGCCCTTTGCTTAGAAAGTTTGGAGACGGCTTTAGGTGTACACCTTCTGTTAATTACCTCTCTCTGCAGCATCATTGCAGAGATTTCCCCTCACTACCTGTCCCAGGAACAAAAATGTAGGGAGGGGAAATTTCTATCAGGGATACAATTAGCAATAAGAATACATAAAAAAAATAGGGGCAAACTAGAACCTCTATCAGCAACAACTGGCTAGTCAAATAGGCTAGAGACAAAGTTCTGGATGTCAGATAATTAGACTGAAATTAAAGTTATGCGTTGATTGTATTTAGTCAATGGCACTTGAAAGCTCTGGTTAAATGGCCCTTATATACCAGGTCCATGCAATAGAACCCTAGGCAGAACACTATGGTAAAAAAAAAAACAAAACAAAAAAAGTAGATAATGATAGCACCATGCCAGCAGTCATTAGAGTCAATCAATATTCCTTCATTCATAAACAGGATTTAACAGTATAAAACATTCCCAATGTTTCAGGGAGTTAAGAACTGTTCTTCATCAGGGCTTGAAATGCTGCATATAAAAAAAAGAGAACTGGATGCATTAAAAAAATAAAGTTCACTGGAAGTTCTAAATTTAGAGCAAAAAATATGCGATCAGATGCTGTGTGTTTAAATTTGGAACAACCAGCAAACTTATTTTCTTAATGAGCACAGAGTCCAGTTGCCTTTGTTGAGGCAGCTTTTAAAACCCTGCTAAAAGGGGTACAGTTTTTAACTCCAGAAAAGTGTTGGTTGTTTTATCATCTTGTTTGTTAATTAAGAGAAAATGGATTTGGATTCCGTAGACCAATGTGGTGCTTTTACTATATAGTCTCTTTACCATAGCTTGTAACAGTTGTCTGTGTCCCCATTGAAGATTATGTTGTGCTAAATTGTTTTAACCAATAAAGAGCTTTTAGTTTATCACAATAAACAAATGTAATGTTTCAGAGGCACAGAAGAATGCTTCATAAAGCCAATGACATAAGAAAAACACAAGCAATAAAACCAGTGACACGTAACTCCTTCCAAAACAAAAATAGTCATTACCAAGTATAAACAATCAATTAATCCACTGGCAAAGTGATCCAAAAAATCCAGTTAAAGTCATTGACCCTTTTTATGGTAACAGCACTGCACAATGTAATGACTTTTCCTTACTTTTTATGGCGACAACATGGTCACTGGGACTGGAATTGGGATAAAACCTCCAGAAACGAGGCTTCTGGCAGCAATTATACATTTATATAGTGCCAAAAAGGTCTGCTCAGCGCTGTACATTATAGTGGGGGACAGTAAATGAGACAATACAGTAACAAGACAAAACACGAGGGGTTCGAGGGCCCTATTCTTTCGAGCTTACAATCTAGGAATAAAATTCAATACAGTGGAATTGGGCTTTAAAAATTACCTTTCTTTTCAATGTGAATTCAATTAAATTTCTTCTAATAGCAACAGTACTCAACTTTCCCAGAACCCAACACCCTACTACTAATTTGCACACTGCCTCTCCCACATGACATCACAGAGGTGAAGACAGTGATTTAGCATGGTGGGGGGCAGCTGGTGCGGTCGCACCAGGCGAAGCATTTAGAGGGCGCAGAAATTAGTCCCATGCTGTCCCAGGCCACTCTGGTGCCCCAAAAAAAAAGGTCGCCGCTTCACTCATAGTACTAGTCCCACTATCCACCCGGGCCACTATAATGCCCCCCCCCTCCAAAAAAAAACAAAAACAAAAAAAACCACTTCACTCACAGTACTAGTGTGTGTTCCACTCCCACGGTCTCGGGCCAAGACCAGGTTCTGCCGCAGGCCGCCACTGCCCACGGTTTGCTTGCTAGGACCATCTGGCATCTAGCAATCAGTGACTTCAGAGAGAGACCCCAGCATTCAGAGCAGAGGATGTAACTTCCTCCTTCTCCTAGTCCTCAGCTCCACCTACCTTCTCCAGCTTCTGTGGTGGCGGCCCCTTGCTCAGTGCTCAAAAAGGGAAGGTGAGAACTGGATTTGAATCTGAGAAGCCAGGCATGGAACCAGTTGGGCTGTCATGAGGGAGCTGCCGATGCAAGGACAGAGAGAATGGTGCTCAGAAGGACAGAAAGGGGAAGAGAAGGTCACATGCTTAGATCTCAGGGGTTCATGCTGTAACATGTACTCCTTCACTTTTGAAGGATGTGACTAAAAGTCTCAGCATGAACCCCTGAGGTCTAAGGGGGTCACATCCTTAGATCTCAGTGGTTCATGCTGGGACTTGTATTCCTTCACTTTTAGGGGATGTGACTACCCCAAAAGTGAAGGATTACATGTCCCAGCATGAACCCCTCAGAGCTGAGGATGTGACACCCCCCCAAAAGTCCACGAGTTAGGGGGCGCAAATTAATTGCCTTGCCCCAGGTGCTGACAACCCACGCTACATCACTGACTTGAGGTCAAAACATAGGCAGCCTGCTGCATGTAATTTCAGCATTCACAGCAGTCACTGCAGATGTACTGCACTATGAGTTTTATCTTTGGTTTCAATCTTTAAAAAAAGAACAGCTGTCAGAATAGATATTACTAGATGGATAGTACTACTATCGGATCTCAGGTTAGTCTACTACATCAGATTTTAGGTTAGTAAAATTTGACATTTGATTTATAATATAAACTAAAATACGATTACATTTCTTCATTATTAATAGCTCCTGTCAATCTTACAAGAGCCTTAAACCTCTGGCAGATGGCACTGATAGGGGTGGTCAACTCTGCCACCACTGGTGCTATAAAAATGCTGTTTATATTTTCTGATATTTCAAACTAATTTAAAATTTGAATTTCAATTGGCAAACATAACTCATAAGTACAGGTATGGAAAAAGGGATCATTTACCTGTGGTCCAAGAAGAGGAATTTCCACTCTAAACTGTGTCTTGATGTGAATTCTTCACAAGGCTCCTCAACATTGCACAGTTCCTGCACACATCAAATAAAACGATATAGTTAGTATTGTGTCACCATAGGTCTAGAGATCTCATTGTGATTTTTGTAGGAATCCATTTTAACTTTTGTATTTGGACTTTAGGGTTGAACATATGGATTAAGCATCAACAGCATAGCTTAAATTAGTAATAAAGTGTTAAAAAAAGAAAAAAATGGTCCCCCACCAGGCTCATGTCATAATGTACTAGTATGCAGTGCATAATAGCACAATATGACAAACGTACCAAATAAAATGGATCCCTCCAACGGTGCGTTGTCACCGCTGACAGGGAATCCATATTTACTTAGGCTCATGGGCTCCAGACGTTTGAATGGCTGAGCCACAATGATGTCATGCACGGCAGGCACAACCACGGCAGCACTCTCTCAATGGACACCATGTCGTCCATTGAGAGCACAGTTCTCATGCGCCGCTGATGTCACCGACTGCTACACATGTAAATATCTCCTAAATGGTGCATGTTTAGGAGATATTTACTGTTCCAGCAGGTAAGCCTTATTATAGGCTTACCTGTAGGTACAAGACAAAGAGGAGAGCTTACTAATCACTTTACATTGCTGCTTGCCACTACGACCAGGACTTGAGACCCATTAAAACTATTGAGAATGATATGCACCAAGAACATAGGTGATTAGTGACATTTCTGCCCAGCAGCGTATAAAAAAAACAATGGCTATATCCAGCACAATGGTTTATATTAGAAACCATGTTCAATTGTATGATATTGGTTAGCTATAGTATATCGTAAGTAATCCATACTGTTAAAAAGTGACTGCACTCACCTTGAGAAATTGTGGAGTGACAAGCCGCACTGTGGCTACCAGACATATCTGTTCTTCGCTGGCTGACCGAAATGCCCTTGCAACAGCTGACTCAAAGCCATTATATGAAGATGTAGGCACTGTAACAAGAATGGACAGGTCCCCACATCAGCAAACGTTAAGATTAGATCTTTTATTCTGTTTAGAGTGCAAGGCTCCTGCTGTCAGCAGGTCAGGTGCATATATTACATAGCATGATCTTATCACAGTTAACACATATTGCACCTACACACATAAAACAAAAACAATTTATCATAACTGCAGCTTTCTGCATATCATTTTGTGTATTCTACTGCATGTGTGTTATATATGCGCTGACATGGCATTTGACCACATACAAGGAAAATGTGGCACAGGTGTCTTAAGGTTTATCTTTTTTTTTCCATGTAACTGCATGTCAAGCCTCAATGAAAAAAAAACCCCAAAAATTATTCTTATTGTAGACAAAGTAGGGAGTTTTTTTTTGCCAACTGTGTACCATTGGGGAGAATTACCTTCAATCTTCATCCTTTAGACACAACAAAATGTTGATATCCCCACTTAAACAGATGTTACTGGAGCAAGTATTTCCATTCAAGAAATTCCACTCCATCCCTGTTACTTCTAACTCTTCACAATGAATGATGGCAAACATAGAAATCAATTGGGTAAGCTCAACCATGTCCACCCTAAAGCCAATAATTATATTCGTGTGTACATGTGTGTGTCTGTATGGTGTAAGATACCTTAGAAACAGCAGCTGAGATATTTTGACATCTAAGAGCTCATTATAAGAGTCATAATACTGAGAAAGTATATGTATGCATCCAACAGACACAGTCTGACATTCAAGTTAAGCCTTTCAATCACTCGGAAACTTGTTTTTATTCACCATTAAAATCTGAATGGTGCTCTGTGCATAACTCAGTTTTTCAGTTTAAGTGATTGTTTACTTTGTGGGGAGGTTCAGTATTCAGCATTGGATTTAAAATATCTAAAACTGTACTATAAAAAGAATGAAAACAAGTGTTTTACATATTACATATATTAAAATGTATACAAATGGGATAGTGGTCCTAACAATGCAATAAGCAGACGTTGTTTCCCTGTCTGCTGGTAATCTACAATTAGCAACTCAACCCCATGAACCCGAAAGGGATGAAGGACCAAAGAAGCCCTCTAACAAAGAAGCCACACAGTCATGTTCTTATAATGAGCTGTTTTCCACTCTTGTCAAATTAGCACAATGGCAGAATTAGTCACAATGACATTGGGAATAGTGGCATTAGAAATGGTTACAATACTCAGAATCTAATTAACACATTTAGTGTGTATAGATAATATAAGAGCTTGTTATCGCTGCATAAAGTTGATCGTAAGAATAACAATCCATAACATTTTGTGAAAGGTTACAAAGCTGCTGTCATATTTTGTTTACTGCAATTATGCTCAAATGTAGGTGGAGTAAGTCAACCTACATAAAGATGTTGTATACTATGTAGACAAGGAATCTGGAGAATGTTTTCTAGTATTCGAGGTGTGTGGAACATGGGTTAAAAGTAGATTAGATGGATATTTTTATAGATTAGGAGTATTATTGTATGGATAGTCCAATTTAAAGGGTCATCCATTCAATAGACTATACAGCAGTCATAAAAAAAAAAAAAACAAAACAAAAAAAAAACAAAACATGTTCAACTATAATTTTACATATTGGATGGATAAACTAGTTGACCAAACAGAGCACACAAGCTAGACCATGGGAATATTGAAGGAACACATGGTCAAGGACTACAACTGCAATTCTAAATGTTGAATGTAGGGATAGCATTGCTCCTCTGCATGGTGGTAGACTCACACTCTTGCAGACCTTAAGGGCTCGTTCACACTTGACTGTTTTACCAACGCTTGCCAAACGCTCCTATAGCGTTTGGCAAGCATTGGTCTGGCGTTTGCGGAGTGTTTTTTAACGCGCCGCATGCGCGGTTTAGCGGTGGTTGCTAGGCATTTGCCGAGCGTTAAAAACACCCCACAAACGCCTATAATGCAGTTTGAATGGTGTTACGGCTCCGCAAACGCCCTGCAACCACGTCGCAACGCAAACGCCGGCCATTTGCAGAGCAGCACCATAGACTAGAATAGAAGGCTTCAACGTCTCCTGACTCGACCAGAGGCATCCATTTTGCCGCGACGCTAATGCTCCCATTAGAACAGCACCATGTGCTGCAATGTGCAGAATTGTCAGAGGAGTTTGGGAAGCGGTAAAAACGCTTCTCTGCTGCCTGCACACAACGCTAGTGTGAACAAAGCCTAAGCCATGCAGATACCAGCAAGTGTTGCTGGTTTGTCAGCCTGGGGAAGACTGCACAATAGATTTTACTGTATACCTAATATATCGAATCATTAAATTAGAACCTAGTTGGCTATCACACAAGCAGGTCTTTTAGATTGTAAGCTCTAATGAGCAGGGCCCTCTGATTCCTCCTGTATTGAGCTGTATTGTGACTGTACTGTATGCCCTCATGTTGTACAATAATAATAATAATATTCAGTTGAATAGTTGAAAAGTCAGGAGGGAAATTTGTAATTTTCCAATTCATAAAAGTACAAAAATCCATACAGTAAATTTGTCAAGCCTAATTTTAAAAAAGCAGGATGAGCGTGCCCAATCTGGAGACCAAGAGAAACATTTATTTTTGCCCAGTCTGAAAAGCCTTTCACTCAAAAAAAAAAAAAAAAAAAAAAAAAGTCTTTCTAGTTTTGGACAGTGGAATGATGAGGGGTTATAGCCCCAGATAGCTTCTAACCATGACAGTGGTTCCAGTGACAACTATTAAAGGTGATTTCCCTCCATTTTGGAAAAAAATACATTTCCTTTGTGCTTCTGAAGCAGGAAAATGTAAAAGTCAATGACGATACAGAAAGCAGCAAAAAAAAAAATCTTACTTCTAACCTTTCCTAACTCTATCCAAAGCAAGACAAATGCCTGCAGTTACAATTTAGGTAACGCTACATTCAAGTAGATTGTAACTAAGCATGGGCACAGTCAGATTCCAAAGGTTTATGTAGTTCTGCAAGTGAAGATTACGGTCATCAGCACAAGTATTGTTTTTTTTACAGGCTGCCTTTAAAAAAAAAAATTATTTTGCTGCTGGGTCACTTTAAGTACAATAGACTGAAACAGGGGGTGTCACTTGGTTATGGATTGTTGCCTCTGAGCTGACAGGGTCAAAGACTGGTTTCCTAAACAAACAGAATACACCTTTAAAAAGTTAATACATTCTAACCTATATTTTCATGAAATATTGCAGCGTTTTAAAGACATTAGAAAAAAAAAATACTTACCATGGGTAAAAAACTTAAAATCTACAACAAATTTTACATATTCATAAGTGGGAGGTTCATTTGGGTCAAGACTCCCTCTTGCTAAATGACAGCAAAACTCCACTTGTTTTTCATCTAAGAAAAAAAAAAAAAAAAGTTACTATAATTTAAGGGAATACAAAAAATAAATTTAACTGTATAAGTGTATAGCAGATTTTCAGTGCAAGCATACAGTATATTGTAGTTTTTACTTTAAAGTAGCTTTTGACATGCATTTCCCGTTTGCTTCCCTTTGCTTCTAAACATTTAAAATTCTGTGCTAAACACAGATATGTTTATCAAAAGAGGGAGCTCTACAAAGGCTCAGTGCAATTACTCTTTAGACTAGGTTCACATCTGTGTGGGTTTGCAGCCCAGGTTTGCATGAACACAGCAGCCCATTCACTTGCCGTGCCTCCATTTCCCACAAAAAAAAAAAAAGGTGCTTGCACCTTTTTCAAAACACAGCCACATGGAAATTGCATGGTGCAAAAACACGCTGTGGGTTGAGATGTGTGGGAATGCCATTAAGAATGAATGGCAGCCTGCATGTCTCTACAGAGCAGCGCAATTTGGCTGAGGGTGGTTGCGAGTGCAGAACAGCTGCGAACCCACAACCACCCACTCAAGTGTGAACCTAGCCTAAGGCATGGTACACGCTAATTTGTTTTTGGTGAACAGGACACACTGCCATTGGCTGCCAGTGCTGGTCAGATGCCAACTGGATGCTGGTTTTCCCAGAATGCCCATTTGAAAGAAACCGGTCATGAGACAAGCTTCTGTTGAACAGATAAGATATCAGTCAGTCAATCAGAATGCCTTGTTTTAATAAATTAACTTTTGCACGATATTCTAATTTTTTGAGTTTCACCTGTATGCCTTGTAAAGAGACACACCTGTCCCTCAGCATGCCACAACACACAAATGTGAATGTACCAAGTATTGTGTGGTGCTATGTTGGACATATTTTTTCATGTTTTGAGACTCATTAAATGTTTATTCAAAGTGAATGAGCTATTTAAGACAACACTCTAAAAAAAACCACAAAGATATATTCTTACAGGTGTAAAGTGGATTTGAGTCTATCCGAAACGCATTATTACTCTAAAAGAGTTTAATTATTCACCAGTTTGATAAAAAAAAAAAAAAAGAACTCTGCTCTAAACAAAGTGTTTTCTTCTTTCAGATAACACTAGTAAGGCTGTTAATATGGAAATTAGCTAATTTCCTAAGCAATCACCCAGAATTATGTATTTTTCCTACTTTAAGAGCAAGTTATAGATTACAGCAGACAGGCTTACTATGCGGCAGCCTTCATTGATCTTGGTGGTTTTTGTGTATTTGAACCAGAAACACTGATGAGGTAGATACCTGGGGGGTGAGGTAGGCTGGAAGTCAAATGATCTGACACTTCCATAAGTGTCGAGCTTCACAAAGATTTGAGGATCATTCTATAGCAGTGTCACATTACTACAGCTACAGTTGTGTTCAAAATAATAGCAGTGTGTTGAAAAAAGTGAATAAAGCTCAAAATCCTTCTAATAGCATTTATTTCCATACTCACAAGTGCATTGGGAACACTACACATTCTATTCCAAATCAAAACATGAAGAAAAATACATCAAATGTGTTGTTCCTCTAAAAAAATTTAAGAAAAGTGATTAGACTGTTCCAAAAAATAGCAGTGTTTGTATTCTTCTTTACAAACTCAAACATTCACTATATAAACTGAAAAATGTTTGAAGATTTTGCTTTCCTTTGAATCACTTAATGAATATTTAGTTGTATAAGCACTGTTTCTGAGAACTGCTTCACATCTGTGTTGCATGGAGTCAACCAACGTCTGGCACCTGTGAACAGGTATTCCAGCCCAGGATGATTGGACTACATTCCACAGCTCTTCTCTATTGCTTGGTTTTGCCTTAGAAGCTGCATTTTCGATGTCACCCCATAAGTTTTCTATTGGATTAAGATCCGGGTATTGGGCTGGCCATTCCATAACGTCAATCTTGTTGGTCTGGAACCAAGATGTTGCACGTTTACTGGTGTGTTTGGGGTCATTGTCTTGTTGGAACACCCATTTCAAGGGCATTTCCTCTTCAGCATAAGGCAGCATGGCCTCTTCAAGTATTCTGATGTATTCAAACTGATCCATGATCCCTGGTATCTGATAAATAGGCCCAACACCGCAGTATGAGAAACATCCTCATATCATGATGCTTGTGCAACCATGCTTCACTGTCTTCACAGTGTACTGTGGCTTGAATTCAGTGTCTGGGGGTCGTCTGACATACTGTCTCCGGCAACTAGACCCAAAAAGAACAATCTTACTCTCATCAGTCCACAAAATGTTGCACCATTTCTCTTTAGGCCAGTCAATGTGCTCCTTGGCAAATTGTAACTTCTTCAGCACGTCTTTTTCAACAGTGGGACTTTGCGGGGGCTTCTTGCAGATAGCTTGGCTTCACATAGGCGTCTTCTAATTGTAACAGTACTCACAGGTAACTTTACACCTTCTTTGATCTTCCTGGAGCTGATTGTTGGCTGAGTCCTTGCCATTTTGGCTATTCTTCTATCCATTCGAATGGTAGTTTTTCACTTTCTTCCACGTCTTTCAGGTTTTAGTTGCCATTTTAAAGCATTTGCGATCATTTTAGGTGAGCAGCCTATCATTTTCTGCACTTCTTTATATGTTTTCCCCTCTCCAATCAACTTTTTAATCAAAGTACACTGTTCTTCTGAACAATGTCTGGAACGACCCATTTTCCTCAGAATTTCAGAGAGAAATACACTAACCAGCATGTACAACATTTGCTGCCTTCCTTCCTTAAATAAGGGCAATAATTGCCACCTGTTTTTCAAAGAATGAATGACCTCACTAATAGAACCCCACACTGCTATTATTTTGAACATGCCCCTTTCAATTAGTGATTCAATTACACAGAATCAGCAGCATGCATGTCATGACTGTTGGGTCTGTTGGATTTCTATTACTCTGCTACACCCGCTAGTAAATTATTTGCCATGTAGAAATATCATTTCTACCAAAAACAATGATTGATCAGGTTAGTGATGTCTGACTATTATTTTTAACACAACTGTATATTTACACCTAAAACAGATTGCCAGTCTGCGATTGCTTGACTAGACCTCTTAAAGTGAAAAGGGGAGCAAGGAGAAGGATGTAACTAGTATGAGTATGTGGGGGATGGACACCAGTCGAGGGCTCAAGAAAGGCTGGGATGCAAAGCATGTTCCCTTAGGTCACTGCTTCACTATCTACTAAGATGTTGATAAATGTACATCAGATTCAGACATATATAGAGAATCTGAACAAACTGGCCAACTTATATTCATAGTAAATTGTTATATAGCTCAAAATCCTCTTAATATTTTAAAATAAAATTCAGAACAGAATGTATAAATATTGCTTTTTTTTTTTTTTTTTTGGAAGTAGACTGGAGCATTCATCTCTTATTGCAAAATGATCCTGCAACCTGTTCAAAGAATAGCCTCTAGCTGTACCATTTGGCAGGAGCAGTATCCTTTTCTGAGCAATTGTGT
Source organism: Staurois parvus (assembly GCF_062004578.1). Taxonomy (NCBI): domain Eukaryota; kingdom Metazoa; phylum Chordata; class Amphibia; order Anura; family Ranidae; genus Staurois; species Staurois parvus. The sequence continues at coordinate 3,868,071 of NW_028318157.1, forward strand.
CTGAATAAATAGTCCAGAAAAACCATTCTCTTTGTTTTCTAAACGCTGACAAATGAACCGTCAAGTCACTTTGCAATTTCCTTTTTGAACAGGTGAACAGTATATTACAGGGGATTTCATACAATGGCACAAAATGCATTTTCAAATTAGTTGGTGCATTACAGACCATTCATAGCCAAACCAGAGATCTTTCACTTATTAGTGCATACCCTTCAATACACCCCTAGCTTTGATGAATAGGGCACTACACCAAGCTCTACTTTTTAATATGTGTATTACTTTCTTAGTGGTACAGCCTTATAGTTGAAGTCTAATGAAAATTATCTTATAGAGTGGTTAAAAGGGTGCTGCCCACCTCCAAAATCTACTTTTTTCTAGGCAACTAGATGATCATTTTTCTCTTTGCTGTGAAATGGCTTTAGCTCGAATACTGTTCTCACATTTTCTGAGCCTGCAGTTATTTCTGTATAATCTGTAGATGTAAACTTAAAGACCTACTTGAGCCAAAACATTTTTGTTTGGTTTTGAATAGAGTGGAGAAGGGTTTTTGATCTTGCATACAGTATAAGATCAATAGTGTAGAGCCATTAAAGCAATTCACTTGCATTTTCTGCACTTGATAGTTTTTACAAGTAATTTCTAAGCCTCCCACTTTTATCACCCATTGTCATACCTCACATTTATATATACTCCAATATACTATATAATTTAATGCTACTCTACAGACCACTGTTAGAACCAGGTTCTCTGGTATCCAAGATGGTGCCAGAGAACCTAGTCAAGATGCCATCTCATCCCCAAAGCTGAGACAGATGGGACTTACATGTCCACACATACAGTAACCAGGCTAGTCCAGGGTGCAGAAATGAGAGCAAACAACCCTCGGGTTAACATCCGATACATGAAAACCCAGACAAAAGAGGCATGTGCAGAACAGTTAATGTGATTTAGTTATTCCGAACATGGGGAAACGGAGACAAGATTTCACAAATATGGTAATCAACATTTGCTCTTTAGTCTAAGGCAGGGGTCTTCAAACTTTCTAAACAAAAGGCCGGTTGACTGTACTTCAAACTTAAAGGAGGCCGGAGTGGCCAGCGAGAGTAGAAAATGCCCCGGCATCAATAAGAGTAAACAAATTACATAGCACCTGTAGTCAGTAGGAGGAATGGTGCTCCAATATTCATATTAGTGGAAGGAGTAGTTCCCATCATTGGAATTAATTGGAGGAATAATGCCTAATTTGTTATATTAGTGGGATGAATTATGCCCCATTGCTGGCGTCAGTGGAAGGAATATTGTCCCATCAATGGTGTTAGTAGAAAGAAAATTGCCACCAGGGGAATAGTTCCCTACTGTTTATGGCAGTGGAAGGAATAGTGCTTCCTTGTTGGTGTTAGCGGGAGCAATAGTGCCCCAAGGGCTGGATAAAGACAAGCAAAGGGCTGCATTCGGTCCATGGCCACATTTTGGAGACCACTGGTCTAGGGTCTAATGTAGCCGTGAAATTTAGTCTGTTTTTTCATAGACATTTACTGAGCTGAGCTCCTGTGAATGGGCATTGTCCATTCACAAACAGTGTGGCTTGGCCAAATCCCCCCCTCCCCTCAGCTCTCTCCTCACTCGCTCACTGGCTGTGATTGACAGCAGGAGGAGCAAAATGGCTCCCACTGCTGTGTGAGCCAATGATGAGGGAGAGAGAGACCCAGGAGTGCCGCCGTTCTCATGCACATTGCTGGAATGAGATGGGGATCAGGTAAGTATAAGAGGGGCTGGGGGGGGGGGGAGCTGCACACAGAAGGCGGCTTTTTACCTTAATGCATAGAATTCATTAACGTAGAAAACCTTCTGCCTTTAGAACCACTTTAGGTTCTGCAGCCTCTAAACATATTATAGTAAACCAGCAACCACTTACATTTTAATTTATGCATATCAATATAGCAGCAGTTAGTACTTACTGTTGAAAAACTCTGGAGTGATTGGTTCCGTCATGAGGATGTGTGGTGCCAGCAACTTGTACACCTCACCGTGTTCTCGCTCCGGCAGAAAATTCAATATATTTTGGTCCACTAAATCTGACTGGTACAAAAGTATGCTTTGTCATGTTCAGTAAAATAATAAAGTCTTATTTGCCACACAGATTTAACATTTTAAATCTTTCTTTATTGCCCATATCTAGTGTTTTATTTTCTGTAAATGCACTTGTAGGCCAATAACTAGAGCAGTTAGTGTTCAGTGCACAAATTGTGATAAATGTTTCCTTAATTGGTTTAGCCAAAAACTACTTACAATACATCTTCACAATAAGCGCATGTAGTGAATAATGCCGCTGGAGCCAGCTCCAGCAAAGCATGGGTGAAGTCAACACAAACTCCGTCCCTCTCCAACATACGTTTTGTCTCACTAGATGTTGTCAAGGGGATCAGACTAATCCCCCTGACAACATCTGTTGAGACAAAATGTACATTGGGGTGGGACGGAGTTTTGCTAGAGCCGGCGCCAGCAGCATTATACACTTTTTAGCTTATTTTCATAAACTTTTGATAGAATTTTACTATTGAAGAAGTATCTCTTTCATGGCGAGTCATACACAGACCAGGAAAAGGAGATACTAGTACTGTAGGAATTTCTGGGTCAGATGAAGTCAAGATCCATGCAGCTCGATGCTATGTCAGACCACCTATAATCTGCGTTCTGACTATTGGGTAAGAGGCTGTGTGTGAAGGTAGTGGATTCACAAATCTTATTTAGGATAATATGGACACTTGATTTCACAACAATTGAGGTTATAATTTTTCACTTTATGGACTCATTAGGTTTATGAACATTTGAATGGATATTTATTTACATACATATACACATACACTGTATATATGATAGCGTTACAAAAAGAAAACATTTTGAAGAACCCTCACAGTACAATAGCCTCCTGTTTGCCCCCACAATCCTTAGTCCAGCGGCTTCTACATAACTAATGCCATTGTCCAGAGGAATGATTTGAAGAGCCCTAAGATGGTTTCTAGTTGTCATTTTATTTGTAATATATTTAATTCTGGTTTAGAAAGCTTAGCTAAGATACTGGACACTCCTGATCTTCAGTGGAGTTTTTATAATTATATAAATACAGTACATATATAAACTTGTGCATTATCTGTGTATTATTAAAGAAACGTCTCATGCATACTGTAACCAGACACTTACTAATTTCACTGGAATACAATAAATGATGTCCATTAATTATAAAAAAAACAAGTTATTGCTCTATTACAAATGGCTTACATATATCACAATTAGTTATCCTGATAAACTGTACGAGAACATAACTTACCGGTAAATGGCCAAGCAGAGATGAAACACTATCAGAAACATAAATTATCATCCCATCAGTGGTAAGCGCAATAAGGAAGCCATCTAGAGCCTAACAAAGAAAAAAAACGGAAACTCAATCTTTTAATGTGTTAAACCAAACAGCACATTGATTTCGAGGATGGCGCCAGGAGTGGCTATTTATAGAACATACAGATGGCAGACCAATTTATTTTATCTAACATTTATTTATAGAGATGGATAAGTAAGCTTGGAATAATATATAAAATTCCTAGCAATCAGTCAATGCCATATATATATATATATATATATATATATATATTTTTTTTTTTTTTTTTCTACTCACACACACACGACAGAAATAAGGCCATTATTAGTTAATTCTGTCATTCTGCACAATTCTGTGTACTTTCTTAAATCACTGCTGTCAAATCCACTAAGATCCAGTTGTCATGCCTCTAATTCTTGTCTATGCAGCACACCATTGCTATAACCAACCACCACATCATATTAATTGGCAGTTCTAGATCACTACGCATAATACTATGTCATACATGTCAGCTCTACGATTAGGTCTTGTTATTATGGGCAATGATACCATCATCTCTAAAAGTTAAAGCAATCCTTGCTGCAATTGTCCATTATCAATGGAACCTATGTACTGCATATAACTGCATGCCAATTCATAAATTACAAAAAAAATGTACATAATTGTTATTTGGCTCCACATATGCTTACCCTGTTTGCAAAGCTTAATTTAGTACTCCAGATTTCACATCTCCAACCATTAAAGTGTAACCTGCCCACTCAATTATCCACTGTATGTATAACCCTGAACCCTCAGGCTTTGCACTTTCCTCCTAAATCCTGTAATTTGTTTCTCCGGAGTATTGCACATCCCCTTTACTTCAGGATAAGTGGCCAGGATGCATTATTGCTCAAGATGACCACGGATAGAATGTTTGGATATGGTTAATGGTTAGTTAAGCGCTACAGTTCCGCAAGAGTAGGGACCTGGGTGCAGCTTGCGATCCCTTTTCTACACCACTGTCCTACTTAGCTTCTTCATAGACTATTATCCCAAGCTGTAGATAGTTACTGCTTGAAGTCACGACAGCTGGGAACCATAGGCTCTGCTATGACCAACTAATAAACCAATACCTTGCACACCCAAATCCACACAGAGGCTGATAATGTTGGAAAAGAGGACAAGGCCACAACTTGAACATTCCAAAACGTAACACCTTTCCAAATGTACTAAATAACAAATGCCAGTCACAGCTATACTATGAGCACCCATAAAACAAACTCTAATAATAATAATTCTCAGTCTAAGAGGCCTGTCCATACCATCAGTGCCAGACAGGCCTTAGACTCCAGAATTTAACTTAAAAGCATAGCTCATTAATAAAAATATCAATTGTTGGCAAGGTCAAAACTGCCAATAAAACTTTGGCAAAACATCACAATTGGCAGGTTGGTGGGCAACGCTTGTGACAGCTGAATAAGTGGGACGTGCCCCAGCGTAGCCTTTTTCTAGAGATCAGGCTCAACCTCAGATCTTTATAGCCAATCCTCCCATAGCCGCTTTACCTCCCTGGTTTAGGCTCATGCCCACGCTGATTTTATGCTTCCAGCAGTCAAGTCTCCATTTCCCTAAAGGGGGTTCAAGGGGCCTTCATTCTATTAGCTAAACATCTTTCAACATTAAGGCTATGTTCACTTTTGTGCTCATGCGTGTAAATTGCATGCGTACATGCAGCTGCACTAATAACACACTGCTTAGGAGGATGCACAGGGGCGCCAACGACTCCTAATGGCACCCACACACTCTAAAAAACATGGTTCGATTTTGGCAAGTGGAAATTCATGGTGCCAAAACACCAAGCAGTTTCCATACAGCTGTGTTTTAACAAAAAGGTACAGGGACCTTTTTCCTGCAGGAAACACAGATACAGGAGCCAATTCAAATGAATGTGCTGCTATGCCAATGCAAATGCAGCATGCATGTGAACCTATCCTAAAAAACAGCACTCACTGAAATATACACCTCATTGTTCTGAGGTACTTTCAGGAATGGTAGAAATGTTTCCTCAATAGTGAACAAACAGCAACAACTAATAAAAAAATAAAAGAAAATGAAACACTTCCCCTCCCTCACTATCCAAAACTGAGAAAAAAAGGTTTGGACTGGAGTTCTACTTTAAGAGAAATATGAATGGGCTAAAGCAGGCATCACTAAATGGTGGACCATGATCTGGTTCCAAAATGAGTCACTGTCCCATCTGGGCCCTCAGTTGCTCCATTTAGAAGCTGCTTCTATTCTCAGCCTCCACCGCTGTCATTCTCAAGACAGCACTGAGAGCGGGAGGTAGGAAAATAATGAATGAGTGCAGAGGGCACAGCTCAACATTGGATGGAGGGTGGAAGCAGATGCTACCAGTGGATAACTTTTCATATTAACCAGCAACTGAATGGTTACTAGGACCGTCCTGTGTCCTAGCAACCAATCACCTGCTGGTTAATATGGAAAGGTAATTCTTGAAGCTCCTGTTCACGCCTTCCAAACAATGCTGCACTGAGTCTCCTGCGCTCAGTTCTTTACTATCCTGCCTCCAGCTCTCCACACTGCCTGATAGAGTGAAAGGGGTAGAGGACACTACTAGGGGTGATGTGAAAGGCACAGTGCTGGGGGGGGATGGTTGGATGTCAAGAGGGCAGAGCACACTACTGTGATGGAAGGGTGTGATGTAAAGGGGGCAGTGCTGGGGGGTTTAATATAAAGGGGAGGTAGTTCTGTGGGGGGGCTGTGAAGGTGATGTGAAATGGGCAGAGTGCATTACTATAGGGGGAGGAGGGCCAGCGCTGTAAGAGGGTGATGTAAAGGGGGAACAGTGCAGTAGGGGGATGATGTAAAGGGGGGCTGTAGTGCAGGGGGGTGATGTAAAGGCAGGCAGTGCTGTGAAGTGGAGGCAAATGATGTAAAGGGAGGGTTGATGATGTGAGAGAGGGCAGTACTTTGGGGGGATGTGAAGGGGGGCAGTGCTGTGAGGGGTGATGTGAAGGGGAGCAATGCTGTAGGAGGGGGAGAGAGTGATGTAAAGGGGGGAAGTGCTTTGGGAAGTGGGCGGAATGATGTGAAGAAAGGCAGTGCTCCGTGTGTGTGTGTTGATGTGAAGGAGAGGGGGTTATGATTTGAAAGGGGGTTGAAGACACTGCTGTAAATAAATGGGTGTGTTCTGTAAAGGGGATTCAGTACACTACTGTGAAGGGGGTAGGGATGTGTTGAAGGGGGTCTCAGAACACTACTCTGCTTAAAACATTTTTTACTGATCGGACCTCCTTAAAATTTTCATTCAATACCCCTTGGGCTATAGGGCTTGTTTTTGCAGTATTATACAGATATATTTCAGATTGCCATTTTACATATTGTATTACGCACTATTGTATGTAGAATTAGAAGTAGTTCATGTAAGCATTGTATTTTATATTACATTTTAGGACTGCTCAGTATATCCTTTGAAATGCGGAAAACCTTATCATACTGTGTCCCACATAGGTATATAGCAGCACTGAGACATAGTGGGATGGTCGATTACCATACAGGAAATAAGGGGCGCAAAGGGTAGAAAAGAGCAATTCAAAGCAACGACCCAAACCAACCACTGAGCTACTAATGCTAACCAGCAAATTTTGCAGCTGTGCGAAAACAGAAAGTTTACTATTTTCAATTTGACCTGTTTCCTGCAGCCAATGTGTTCTATAGCTTTGCCTTTTGCCTCACATTCAAACTTTAACTGAGATTTTTTTCTGATTGATGGGTAGATACTGACTTTTTTTTTAATCTTTTCACTATGCATCCAGCACAACTCATGAGTGTCTTCTTGTGGGATTTTGCTGGAAGGATGGCAATTTTGCCCTTGGCTAGGCACAATCGATAGAAACTGGGGTGAGGCAAAAATATTTTTTCACTTTTTCCCCCCCCACAGTTCTTTTCTTATAGATTTTATTGTAGCATTTTGACATTGGGAGAACAGGGAATAAATAAGCAGATCTTGCATTTTTACAGCAAGGTCTGCATTAGCAGCACTTTTAGTGACACTCGTTACAGTGCTAGCTTAATAACCTTCTCGGAGCAATGTAACCCTTAGGATTTCATGTCATTTTTCAGCTAGTCAAACAGATTATGTAAAACTGAAGATGGTATTCCTGATCCGCTGGCCTTATTCATTTTCCAAAAGCTACAGAGCTGACCAGAGCTGGTTGTGCAAAATTCTTAAACTAAGGTGTACTCATTACTATTCCCTTCCTATTTCCCAGAGTGGTGGTAAGCTAGTACTAGCCTGGAGGCAACCTGTGCCCAAGGAACAGCGTCTTCAAACGCTTACGCTATAACCACTCTAATTGCAGCATCGCCGATGCCAATTCTACCCACTCAGTTCTCCAAGAACGAAAACAAGCGCTTCACTCTTGACATATTGTGCCTCTACTTGCCCAAGTGCAAAAACAGAAATAGGAAAAAACAGAATATACACAGCACTGTGTTCATTGTTCTTCTGAATAAATTAATCTGATGACTAAGTTCTGGCAATGATCTCTAATACATGCAAATTGGCAGTACAGGGAGAGGAGCCAGTATGATAATACAGGCGGAGGGAGTACGAGGGGGACGCTACACACATTTGTGTCTCACTTTCATGCGTTTATTATTTTGTTTTTGTAGTTACCTAGACATTGCACATTAGAAATAATGAAACTGAATGATGCTGCTTCTGAACAACAACATACCTGAGAGGATCAACATATCAAAGCCTACATAATTGATCTATATATTATCTTTGCCACATATTAGAATAGCACAACGGAGATGGAAATTACATTTAGAAAGGCTCATGTAAAAATTTTAGTGTTTTTCACATACACTCAGAAAGTGGAAAACATGTTGACATCCACCCTGTCCATGCTGGCTGGCGGAGTTTGTGTTGTTCGTACTCCCACTGATTGGCTTTCAGCAGAGCTGCTGATCATTTGAGGCCACCTTTGTTAATAGTTTGATTTTTTTTTTCCCATGCAGGACACAACCAATGGAAACCAATAATTTTAAATGGGTTTCCAAAGCTAGCTGTATTGCTTCACAACAATGATTACATGCCTGTGCTTGGTAGTAGCCTTGGAGCCGCTTTGTCATGACTTCCAACCACCTAATCAATGGGATCTGTTTGCCAAAAGCAGGTGGGGTGCCATCTTTGCACAAATAAAAAGTAGAAAACCTCTTAAATAATCTGAAGACGACTTTTTCTAACTGTACCAGATTTGCAGAAAAATGTAATTGTTTTTTTTTTTATTAAAGCTGAAATCTACTTTGTAACTTAAAACGGAGCTCCAAAACACATCTAAAAAGCATAGCTGATCATATTTGAACTGTTTGACCCACCAAAATAAATGTAATTCATTTCACCAAGCTACATGTCTGGTAAAAAAAAAAAAAAATCCCCAAAAAATGTATATTAATTGGTTTATGTGAAAGTTATAGAGCCTAAAAACTATGGTATATATACACTGGAATTTCTGCAGCTATGATGCTACACTGGTAGTGGTGGTAATCAGTGACTTTTAGTAGGACTGCGATAGTGTGGAGGGTAATCTGGCACTAACAGACACTAGCTGGCAGGGACACAAACATTACTAATACAGCAATCAGTGATAACACTGTACTAATGACACTGGATGGGAAGGGGTTAACATCTAAGGGCAATCAAGGGGTTAACTGTGTGCCTAACAAGTGTAATATGTGCTGCTTTTACTTACACATCTGGCTGTTTACACACAGAACACTGTTCTGTGAATGGCCACAGTCATTCTGGTTTCAGCCAAAATAATTGGCTGTAACTTGCTGACAGACCTGTGCTGTGGCCAATCACAGCACAGATTGTCAGGGGGTGCGCACGCCTGGAAGAAGGCTGCCAATGTACATGTATGTGCTGTGCCTTCACCTGCCACTATATTTACTGTGAGTGAATCAGTAAGTGGTTAATATTTAAACTTTTTTGTTTTGTTAGTATTTTTATGCATTTAACATATATTTACACATTGCCCATTTAAAAAAAAAGTGCAAAATTTTAAAAAAAAAAAACCTTTTACCAGAATCATAATTTTAGTTTAATTTTAAACAGGAAACATTCCAGAACAAAATACACACTTTTTACATGAAGTAATACTGTATATTTTTGTTTAGTTTTGCATTTTTTGAATTGATTGCGAAAAAAAAAAAAAAATCATTGTTGAAAGTCAATATCATGAAAAGAAAGCCTCGCTTGTCCTTAAAAATATATATTATCTTTAGTAACAACAAAGTTACTGCCAAATAAACAGGTCCACTGCAGAAAAAAAATTGCACTGGTCCATAGGAGGCGAACAGGCATGAGAGAATTGGTTAATGTAAACCTGAACCTACATCTTGCACACTAAAATATTTATATACTTTGATACTGGATCTATAAGAGTTGTAAAGAAATTTTTTCAAAAATAAATTTTTTAAATTCTTAAACACGGACAACCCGAAGGGCTTGGTATGGAAATTTTTTTTAAATTTTTTACACATTCAGCTGTCAGCGGGAAACCCCACTGGACAGCTGATGACTCAGCAGTTGTTAAGGATGCAGCGGTTGCCTGCTCTTAAACAACCATGACAGAAACTGGTTGTTAAGGACACTGGCAGCCGCTCGCTTCTTAACAACCAGTACATACCTCATGCCTCGACCACTACTTAATTACCGCATGCATTTAAAAATTTATTTCCAGCTGTGAACTGACTTTATGGTCTCTTTATGCGGTATTTACAGAGCGTTTTTTCTATTTGTGCTAAATACTACATACTAGCAATAGTGACTTGAGATTTTCAGTATCACATGCGGTATGTGGTCACCTGACCAGCATAACACATGTGATAACCTTTAGTAAATTGTCCCCGCTATCCTTGTTCTAGTAACAGTTAAAGAATGTTAAAGAATTTGTAAAGCTTGATGTTTTTATATTAAAATAACAAACGTTCAATTTACCTGCTCTGTGCAATGGTTTTGTACAGAGCAGCCCCAATCCTCCTCTTCCTGGGTCCAGTGCCAACACTCTGGGCTCCTCCCCCCTGATGAGTGCGTACTTGCTCCTGAGCCCCACTCTGTGCGTCCAATCACACACAGAGCGTGGCTCGGCCCCTCCTCCAGCCTCTCCTGACTGGCTGTCTCTGAGTCAATGAGGAGGGAGAGAGCTGAGAGAGATGCTGCTCTCATGCTTATCGCTGAATTGAGTTCGGGCTCAGGTGAGAATAAATGGGGGCTGGGGGGAGAGTAGAGCACAGAAGGTAAAAGCCTTTTCGCTTTACAACCACTCTGTTAGTAATCGATAAAGCAGAAAAATAAAAAAAAGAGCAGAAATGTTCAGTTTATTTTATATTGTCATCCCAAGGGCAGATAAACCATTCTTTGGGACCCCTGCCAGTGAGTTTACTTCCTAACAAGACACTCTTCTTGGGTACCTAGCATGTAGGCTGCATGCTAACAATAGGACATGAACATTTTTTTTTTTCATCTTTTTTGATTACCCCAAAAGGGGTGTCATTTAAACTGTAGCTTTCCCTTATATATTACTAAAGAAGCAAATACAAGAAAATTAAGTGGAATGTATTCACCTTAAACTATCACCTTTTATAGCTTTCCCTATACTATCAGTGTACTACAAGTAGAGAGTACACCAAGGTTCCACAAGAAACCAAAGACAGTGAAAAGGTGAGCTACACAAAAAGCCTAGTACTGTCACATTACCTAACACACCAAACCACAGCACTGGAAATAGGGACTAAAAAACACAACTCGTGCTTAGGTGGCAAAGATGACAAACTCTAGCTCCGTGTGTAACATTTTATGGAGTCTCTAAAAATAATAGTAACAAAATTGTTCCATAAATTTCTTACCTCTAACATCAACTGGGTAAACTCTTCATTACTAAGAAAAGAAGGCTTCCAGTCCTGCCTGATTTCACAGGCTTCTGTCTGTGCTGTAATTTCTGCAACACAAATAAAAATATGACGCTTACTAAAATGTATATATTTCCTTGTGGGAACACATAATCAAAGGGCCAGATTTAGTGCAATATACCTTTCTGTTTCTGCAGGAAATCAATGGTCCTTTGCAGTATAGTGGACTTATCCATTTTAAGAGGGTGTCCATGTCCTTGCAGCATTGTACACAGCTCCTTAATGAGGACATTAAACTGGTCTCTTCTTTTCTTCTCAGATTTATTCCGTGATGCCCTATAAGTAAAGAAGGAAACGTATGATTAGATCCTCAAGATTCCAACATATGAACACTGAAGGCTTCACAAATGTCATTTGCACGCTGGGCCATTTTCCATAGTGACAGATAGTACAAAGATAATAGGGGTTGTCTTTAAGATAGAATTAGTCGATGACTTACTATGAATGCACTATACAATCATTGGGGTTGATCTACTAAAAGTGGAGAGTTCAAAATCAGGTGCAGCTCTGCATAGCAGCCAATCAGCTTCTAACTTCAACTTGTTGAAATTAAACTTTGACGAAAAAAAAAATGGAAGTTGACTGGTTTCTATGCAGAGCTGCACCAGATTTTACACTCTCCAGTTCTCATAAATCAACCCCATTGCATTTATAATGCTGTATCAGTGGAAGTGAATAATGCCCATTTCAATAATCAACTACTGAATTTCACTAGGGATTTACAGGAACACAAGACAAAACCATGCCTCCCTACAAGTACATAAAAATTCCTGCCCATTATTATTTTCTGACTTGCATTTACCATACTATAGCCGGCTTTATCATGCAGTAAAACAGAAAACCTATAATGACATGCTACTAATTAATAAATCATCCCTAGGCCTAAAACTAAAAATATAAAAGTTATCAACCCAAATTGATTGATGCTCAGTAAAATCACAAAGCTTCCTTAAAAGACACCCTAAGTGAAACATGAACTTTTTACATTGAAACCAATAAAACCTACCTGCAAAATATCCATCGTTGTTGTACTGAGATATTGCAAAGGAGACACAGACCCTGTGAAAATTCATTGGGGTGTATTTAATAATAATTTGCAGAATTATTCATGTTGTGAAACTGCATGCATATTTTTTTTCTTTTAGTGAATGGGGCAAAAATCGAATGTTATTAGTTCATTTTCTCTCAAGATCGAATAATATTTGTATAATATAGACGCAGGGGTGTCCAAACTATGGCCCTCCAGCTGTTGAAGTACTACAAGTCCCATCATGCATCTGCCTCAGGGTGTCTTGCCTGTGGATGTCAGAGTCTTGCAAGGCCTCATGGGACTTGCAGTTCCTCAACACCTGGAGGGCCATAGTTTGGACAACCCTGAAGAGTGTTTACACAGAATGAATGTGCATGCAGTTCTACAGGATGAATAACAATTTTTTTTATAAATACACCCTATAATGTTCACTGGTTCAAGTACTTCCCTGTCTGAGCCTACTGCAGTCATGCATACACTCAGATACTGGAGCATGAGGATGATTCCGTGTATCATGGAACACGGCAGGAGCCCACAAATCTGTGCAGAAATGCCATGATAAGTCGATGAAGCAGACTATTAAAGTGTTACTAAAACCACAACAATAAAATCAATCTGTATATGCAGTAAAGCATGCTTGTTATACTGACTGTGGAACTTAGGGGGTTAATAATCTGCATTGTGTAAAAAGGATGTTTAATCCTGTCTTCTCTGATTCTCCCCTTCTACTCTCCCCAATCTATCTGCTGATGGAACAGAGCCTTGGAGGCAAGTTGCACATACTCAGTTTGGTGTGTGTTGCAAGAGAGGTTTTTTTTCATGGGATCAGCACAGGGCCGATCAGTGCTTTCCAGACAGAGGGTCAGGGGTTATAAAGCCTCATAGGACAATCACGGGAGAATGGAAACTCCTCCTACAAGCTATTATCTGGTGCTCTGCTGGACACTGATATAAATCACAAGACTGATCTAACTGCTGATGAGAAAAGGTATTTAGCAGTTTATTTTTACTAAAATAATTGCATTTCCATGTTCTGCATACTGTAGGAGACCAGATATAGTGAATGCAGGCTCCTGAGTTTAGTACCACTTTAAGGATAGTTACTTTAAAGTGGTTGTAAACGCTTCCCTATACCCAGTGAAGGGAGTGGTTTCAGGTAATACACAGAGTTGAAACAAATCATCCTACATAAGCTGTACCTATTTATTTGCAGCCATCTGTCCTGACTCACAAAGCAGGGGGTGGGAAGCAGTTCAGTAGCACACTGAACAAGAACTCTGGGAGAGCCGATTGGAGGGGAGGGACCAGCGGCGGACTGACCATTTGGAAACTCGGGCACTGCCCGAGGGCCCTGGGTCAGTAGGGGGCCCCATGAGATGCCCCTGGTACCTTTTTCATAGGTTTTGTGAGTTTGGGCAAGGACACAGGGGCCCCATGATACCCTATTGCCCGGGGGCCCCATGAGTTGTCAGTCCACCTCACAGACTGTGCCCTCCCGTCACCTTTGTTCTCTTAGTGTCAGGAAAACTTGTCAGAAATAAGTCATGCTGATGACAGAGGAACTAGACAACAGAGAGAGATGCCACTTAGTTATTTGGAGAGCGGTAGGAAAACATCATAGAAATATGTGCTTTGATCAGATTTAATGTCTGAGGTTTACCACCACTTTAAGGTTGCACAAATATACAAGACTGTGCAGAGTACATTATATTGTAGCCTTTTACATCAGTCCATGATTCAAATGTACAGTCATAACAAAACAAGTGTGAAGCTCTCATATATACCCTAGTAAGTATATACTGATCTACGCTTGATCCAGAAAATCCTGGTAACTATCAAATAAATTATAATTTCATTATAGACTGCTAAATTAGAAAATGTAATAACCTGAACATAATGACCCCATATTGAAGAATAAGGCATGCTGGACATAAGAACTTCTTGGGAGTCATGTGGATTTCTGAAAATGTCCATGATTGCAACCAGCAGGTATGCTTTGATGGAGATGCATGGAATGACTTTGTGAAGGCCTGCAGAGTTTTAGGCATATTTGTCTGCTACAATCATCTTCCCTTTTAATCAAAAGCATGATGGCTATATAAAGCTTGTACAGCCTTCACAACTAATGACCAATACGCTCAAATATAAAGCATGATCCAAAAGGTAGAAGGATCTTGGGATGCGTGAACTCACAGTTTATAGTGAAAATAGGTACACTGGATATCAAAGAAATACAGGTAAATGCAATTTGAGTCTCAGGGACTAGAATTATAGAAAAAAAAAACAAACAAACACATTTTAACTTACCAGAATAGTATGCTCACATGGAAATTTCTTAACTAAGGGTGAAAGTTACACTCTTACCTTGCTGGCCTAAGCATTGGTCCAGTACACAGTAACATACAGTGGGCATAGAAAAGAATCACCACTCTTTAAAATAATCAGATTGTGTTGCTTTGCAGCCTGAAACGAAGACAGACACAGTTTTTGTTTTATCCAGCTGTATATATTCTGCAATTTATAACATGACTGCAGTCTTCAAGTCATCCCACAGATTTTCAATGTGGTTTAAATTTGGGCTTTGATTAGGCCATGCAAGTACATTCACCCTTTTCTCCTTCAACCACTGTGTTGTCATTTTTGTTGTGTGCTTTGGGTCATTGCCATGTTGGAAGGTAAACCTTCCCACGGACAACTTTCTGGCAGAGGGCAGCAAATTTTCCTCAAGAAGTTAATGGTATTTTGCCATATCAATTTTCCCTTCTATCCTGACAAGTGCTCCAGTCCCTGCTGCAGAGACCCCCCCCCCCCCACATGATATTACTATCTCCATGCTTTACTGTAGGAATGGTGTTATTTGGATAGTGAGTTGCACTGGATTTCCGCCAGACAGTTTAGCATTGAGGCCAAATAATTGAATTTTAGTCTCATCTGACCATAACATCTTTTTCCATGTGGCCTCAGAATTTCAAGGTGCGTTTTGGCAACACTCAGTCATGACTGCATATGGCCTTTCTTGAGTGGGTTTTTTCTTGCAACCCTCCCATACAAGCCACATTTGTGGAGAATTTGTGATATTGTTGGCACATGCACACAGTGACCACTCTTTCATAAATTCCTGCAACTGCTCCAGAGTTGCTGTAGGCCTCTTGGTAGCCTCTCTGTTCAGTTTCCTCCTGGCTCTATCATCCAGTTTGGAGCGACATCCTGATCCAGGGGAGGGTCTGTGTTGTACCAAATACCTTCCAATTCCTAATAATAGACTTTACTGTGCTTCTAAGCATTGATAAAGCCTTTGAAACTTGTTTGTATCCATCTCCTGACTTGTGCTCCACAAATTTATCCCGTAGATCTTTTGACAGTGCCTTGCTACCCATAGTTCATTGTTTGCTTCAGTTGCACTACAGGGACTGAAATGCTCAGGAAAGCTCTTTTCATGCTGAGCTAATAAAAATAATCACAGCTGAAAGTCAAATGGCTTTGTGTGCCATTGAGATGGTGATTAACTACACCTGATTTTGTGCCCGGTCACTCCGGTGCGATTTCAGGTATGATTTGCAAACGGAATCTAATGAATGTGAATGTCAGGGTCTCAACATTTGCAATTTGCTGCAGCAAATTTCTAAAAGTTTTTGCATTACTTTTTCTGCAGTTTTGTTGCAATTTTACATACATAGCATATATTGTAAAGCACACTGCAAATTGCAAGAAATCGTTCAAAATTTTCACAAGTAGCCATAAAGTCTTCAGAAATCACACCTGAAATAAGTTTACAAGTCATTCTTAGGAGGGGGGTGATCAGCAGTGATTCCGTTTTTGATTTTGTTTCTGACATGTTGGTGTTAAATCTTTCACTTGGATGCTATAAGCTGCACTGAGTAAATACAGCTGGATAAAACAGAAACTGTGTGTCTTCATTTCAAGCTTCAAATGCAACAAAAATTTAAATTTTTATTTTAAAGGGGGTGATTCTTTTCTATATCTACTGTAACTGCCTATGAAAAAAGTATATCCTTTTTGCATCCAGTGACCAATTAAATTCTATTATTCATTTTTCTATAATGCACTGGAGGAGTAAAATGGATTTAGGGAATAGCTCTCCCATTTCTATAAATTGGTTGCATGACTCTTTCTGGTGAACAAGTATTCTCTGTTGCACCTTTTCTGTAAGTATATGTGGAACAGGTGGACTAATCAAGAAACGCTATACCATAGTTCTCAAAAACATCATATACCTAGTTTATCCTAAAAGAAGATTGCACATCATTAGCAGAGACTTCTATTTCTCAAGATGAACATGTAACACAATTAAAAGTTATGGGTAGTTTAATTAAAGATGATATCATTGCTAATCACGCAAAGCTTAAGAAAGATAGAAGTCTCGATGTCTGAATAATGAATGATGTTTATGAGATTACCATTCTAGAATGCTAAATGAACGCTTCAGAATGATTAGAACGTAGTTGTAAAAAGTGTTGAGTAGCCCACCAGTTTCTGATAAAAACATGCACGTCTTACAATTCAGCAGCAATTTGACATGCATCACTGGGTAACATTTACCAATAGGCTATGACACGCATTTTTCATTGATTATACCGTGTGTTAAATGAAAACATAATTAAGTTGGGACAGGACACCTTAATGCAGTTCAGCAAATCTGTCACAAAAAGTATACATGGACAAAAGGTGATATTTATATTTCTCCATAATCCACAGGCATAGCTCAAGGATACATTTAAAATGTACTTAAACCCAAACCAAGGGCACAAATTCAATATATTGCAGTTTATTAGTACTTAGATGTGGTGGCTGCATTAATTTTCTCTTTTTTTATTTTCCCTTTATTTTACCCTAGCGATCTTGCTAATAACACATTTACCGTTCTTGGGTGACAACATTTACAGCACTGCATCTGTGGATGAGCAGAGTTGTCACCCTTGGATAGCTGGGACGGCAGATAGGATTGTTTTATATTTGCTATAGGGATGCACCGATACCCTTTATTTTATTGGTGAGTATGATTACCGATACAAAGTACTGATACTTTGCGGTGTGATCTGTGTCCATACAAAATGAATGGGTGCAAAAGTGCACTGCAAAGAATGGCATGTGATTTGAACAGGAATGTCCGAATCACATGCCATTTCCCCATCGCTAATGTGTGAATCCAGGCTTGTCAGTGATTTCAGCCTGGGTTCACACAGGGTCGGTGCGGGACAGGAATTTCGACGAATTTCTGTTCAAATCGCATGCCATTCTTTGCAGTGCAATTTGCACCAATTCATTTTGTATTGACGCAAATTTCACTACAAAGTATCGGTTTCCGGTGTTCGGGAGCATTTTCACGAGTATGAGTACTCGTGAACACTCAGTATCGGTGCACGTCTAACTTGTTTCATGCACAGAAAGTTACAAAGGCAATGGATTTCTGGCAAAAAAAAAAAAGAAACCCCAAACAAAAAAAAACCCCCAAAAAACACAAAAAACAGGTATTTTCTGTACCTGCAGAAAATATATTTAATATGGGAAAAAAAAAAAGAAAACTAATGCAGCCACTCCATCTAAGGACTTGAAAACTGCAATAAACTACATTTTTGTTCTTGGGTTTAGATATACTTTAAACCAAGCCTGTACTAAGAAGAGGTCAATGCCGATCTGTACTTCACAAAAGCTAGCTGCCTGGCTGTCATGGTGATACATTGGGACAACAGAGATCGGACTTTCTGCTTGCTTGTGGTCAGTAACTTCGAAAGTACTAAAGCCAGACAGACATGCAATTAGTATTTTTAGAAGGAGGCCAGGAAGGGCAGTTCATATTTCATAAGGTTTTTCTTGGCACAATCAGGAGGTGCAACCCCGGAACCATTAGTAGAGTGTGAGCTGGGGGCACCCATTAAAATGAGACTGCCCCCCCTCCCCTATGTCTAGAATCAAATGTGTTGTGATTGCGTGGCAGCTGGCTCAGCCTCTTAGTGATTCAGAGAGCTCTGGGTGGGCAGAGCAGGAAGCAGTGAATGACAATCACTGCTCAGAGTGGCATGGAGAACTGAGCAATCAGGAGTGTCTGATCGCTCAGTTCTCAACCTTAAAGCAGTCAGGGGACAGATGCAGCATTGGATTGATTCTGCATCCACCTAGGTTAGTCTTCTGCACAGCAGAGCTGAAGAGAGGACATCCATTCTCAGCCTCATGGCCTACAATTTTTTTTTTTTTTTTTGCCAGTGTCAAGTCCTTATTTAGGTGGTAGTAGAACCTGAAGATGAAAGTCTTCCCATGTCCCTCAATGGAAGTGAATGGCAGAAAGGTTTGGTTGGAGATGGACATTAGTTGAACCTACTGCAAAGTAATAAATACCCAAGATGTTTGAGCCAAAGCTAAAATATTACATATGCTACTAAGTAGGACGTTACCTCTTTGCTCTATCTTTCTCATCTTCATCCATCAGCTCGTTTAGACAACACAGGATTCTGCAAGAGAAAATAAGACATTAGTAAATGCTGTTAGTGAAAATTGAGTTTAGGACTAGAAAACAAAAAATCCATACGTCCATACAAGCATTGATGTTTTCGTCACAGCTGTGTCTTTCCCCCCCCCCCCCCCCCCCCCGAGGACAGTCTCTCAGTACACACTGCTGAGTGATAAGGTATCATTGCAGCATCTGTCTCACAGCAAAACTATTACCACTATGACCTGCATTATGCTATAGTGAGTCAGAAACAGATCTGGTTATAAACAGAAGATTCTAGCATCATTCATAGATACACCGAATATTGATAAATGTCTCTGTTCACAGCACAGCTCATTGAATATAAAGATAAACAAAAATGGTAGCATAGGTAGAAACAAGATACAAAAATTCTGCAATCCCAGTACCGAGTTTCTAGCAATGCCATCCCCCAATAAGCATTTTTAAAAAATTAGGCCACATTTTTTGGGTTAATTATCCCAAAATATTGCTTGATTTTCTGTTACATTAATATGTTTGAGTTTCTTTTATTGTTTTTTTTCCATTGTGATAGTTGCATAAAAAAACAGTAACACCAGAAGTTAAATATCCTTGTTGAATTCCAGACATAGCACTTGGTCCTGTTTAGATCTGTGCAGCGCTTTGTTTTAGGTTTGTGCTGACTGCAGTTTCTCCCCAAGCTGAAGCCCAATTTATGGGCAATCCTATGGAATAGAGAAAGCTAGCACTGAAGTCACCTCCCCCTCTTCATTCTAACATCTGCTGGTCTGTAATCTAATCTGCACTACCCATCTGCCATCTTCCATGAACAGAAAATACTTCCTTACTGAAAGGAAAGGCTGAGCCCAGAACCAGTCATCAGTTGGTTCTGGGGCGGGACTAAAGTAAATGCTTAAACATTTATCAGAATAGGGGAAATAATATTCATACAGACAGGTAAATGTAGGCTTCCCAAACTTCTGTCAATGGATAAGCTACAATCTTGTCATAACCTCCCTCTATGCTGTAAGGCATGCATCATGTGGTCTCCTTGCAGCAATCAAACATAGCGGCTGGTTTCTTGGTATCTGGACGCTACCAGAGCACTAGTGTGAAGGTCAGCTGTTCGGTTTCTTCTACAAGACTTTCTACAGGTGTCAAACTACCTGTTTTTGTAGTTTGTGCTCTACTTTGGATACAAGACAAAAATACCACCTCACAACAAATAAGGTTCAAAATTCCAGGACTTTAGAATAGTCTGAATAGCAGTAGGAGGTTTTGGATTGATTACTACTTGTAAGTGAAATTTGAGGAATATAATTAAAAAACGTCCTAAGCAAGCTATCTGGCTATTTAATGTAGTCATCTGTTCCTAATATTCATCAAAACAGTTGTATTAGGATTACAAATCCACCAACCCTTTCCCACCCAATGTATTAGTCATATGATCAAGCAGAGGCATGGGGGGGGGGGGGGGCATTTTTTGGCAAAGGTAACAAAAATGTTTGATGCCGTTGCTAACCCTTCCAAACAGTAAAGTGATCTGCCTTCTTTCACCTCCCTTGTTTTACCTGCAGGTGATATCTGGTACTGCAACTTGGCCATGCATACACCATGGTGCTCTGCAGTCATGATCTTATCGGGAATAAAATGTGTGTTTAAAAATAACATAAGAGGTCAGCATAGCTGCACAACCAATTAAAAGGACTTTAACAATGAAGGACTCTGACATTTATTCAATTACTTACACATCAGGGTTCTTTATGAGGCCGTGCACAGTGTAGTCTTCTGCTTCGTCTTGGACACTACAGATGAAAATTCAACTTAAATTAATTTCATATTTAATCTTTACAACAGAAATTATCTAAAACGAAAGGAAATGTCAGTTTAAGCGGTTATGTCTAGGGTAACTTAATTAGGTTTTCTGCATATGACACCAGTTTAGTCTCCAAGGACAGTCGAATGTTTCACAAGTAATTCAGTTAAACAAAACATTACCAGTAAATAAATATATAAATATATAAAACAAGCATAAGATACTGACAGAAAAAGAAAAATTTTAACTTAAATTGATTCAAACTTTGAATGGCTATTAATACTCATTTTATTTGTACACATACAGTCCTAAAATCATGACCTGAATTCGAACATGGCCAAGGAAAATATGGAATCTTCCATTAATGTACTCTTTTTGCTAAATGTTTGTTGCCAGGATGCCATGCTGATCCAATGACTTTATCATTTTCCATATTACTGGTCCAGAACAAGCATGCAGATTAGAGGTTGCAGTTTGCAGCTCCCTGTGTATGCCAGCGTTCATGTGCATCACATCCTGGGGTTTTTGGGAACCCTGGATGCACGGGTGCAGCATCCAGATTGCCAGCAGCCTGTCAAAATCTATGATAGGCTGAAATGTGCAGCAGCTCGTACTCCTGTTCAGGGACATTTGTGTTCAAGGGAGTACGCCTAAAATGCAGGAAATTCTGCACCTGTGCCTCCCAGCCTCTCGAAAACTAGACAAATATGGACTAAGCGCTAATGTGCATGAAGCCTTATAAGTGAATGACTGCCGAGATCTTCTCTGATTGTAAGCTGCCTAGATTGCTTCCCCTCCGACATATCTCCAAGTGTATTGTGATGGAAAGGAAGGATCCTTATTGTACCAAAACATTTAAAGTGAAAGTTCAGTCAAAAGCTAACTAAACCCACTTCCAACCCCCTTCTAAGACTATTCTAACCCCATGAAGAAAAGATTGCTATAACTTACCTATTCTAAAGCCACGGTCACATGAACTCTCCAACAATGGCTTCTGTGTAAAGGAGAGATAGCCGACAACTGCGCTGCAAATACCTGGAGAGATGCCATCACCCATAGGCTTACTATGGGGCATCTGTTGTTGGCTGCCCCTCTTCTACATTGAAACCGCTGCTGACAGCTGGTCCTAGAACTGGTCATTGGGTTGCTTCAGGATAGGCAAGTATACAGAACCTTTCTATACAAGATGAGAATGGGGGCGAGAGTAGGTTTAGCCTTAGTTAGATTTTGACTGACTTCCACTAAGTAAAAAGGTGAGTTATACTTCCTTTTTGTCCGGCAAAGATAGACAGATCAGCAATACTGCATTGATAAGGCATGTTTCCATTCTTTGCAGTATGTTATCAGAAAATACTGGCAGACAAATTGCATTCTTCGGCATAAAAGCTGTGCATGGGACACTCTTGGACTTTCCAACACGACAATGACCCTAAGTATAAGGTCAAGTTGACACTTCAGTGGTTACAGCAGACAAAGGTGAAAGTTTTGGAGTGGCGATCACAATGTCCTGACCTTAATAACAATCGAGGCACTCTGGGGAGATCTCAAAATGTGCAGTTCATGGAAGATGACCAAAGACTTGGCATGATCTGGAGGCATTTTGCCAAGATAAATGGGCAGCTATACCACCTGCAAGAATTTGAGGCCTCAGACAATTACTATAAAAGACTGCACACTGTCATTGATGCTACAGGGGCCAATGCACAGTATTAGGAATGAGGGGTATGCAGACTTTTGAACAGGGGTCATTTCATTTGTTTACTTGTTGTCATGTTTTTTTTAGGATTGTGCCATTCTGTTCTGTCCCACAGTTGAATATGAATCCCATTAAGAATAAAATGAATGTCTTTTGCCCTCTCACTCATGTTTTCTTTAAAAATGGTACATACTGTATTTACCAATTCTCCAAGAGTATGCACATTTGTTAGCACAACTGTATAACAGTAGACATTTTCTTTTTTTTTTTTTTTTAATAGCGTGGAGATGGGTTACAACATCTGTAAAGTTTGTATTGCTGTATGTGTCCCTGTTGGGAAGATTCATCCTATCTTTTCAGCCTGGTGACCTTGATCACTGAAATGAAAGAAAATCCCATCTTCATCCCAAATCTTTAAGTGGGGACACTAGTTCTGATGACTACCCTCATTTTGGAGGGTCTCTTCTTACCTCGTGTTTTGTCTATGGGCCAGGAAGTAAAAAACAATCTCCCAGAGGAACCCCTGACAGGGGTTATAACCTCCCTTACCCTATCAACAAAAAAAAAAAAAAAAGAAAGAAAATTTTGCTTTTCGGGCATTCGTCTCTGGGCACACAGCCTTAAATGTTAGTACTACTTGTTGCACCATCCAGCAGCAATAGCTTTCAGAGTTTTACAGAATGTCAGCGGTGTGGCTGAATGATGCACCCATGCCTTTCACCCACATGAAAATGCAAGGACTGGCCACACAGGCTAAACGTCTAGTGTGCATGTGGCCTAAGAGACCCATAACACAGAACAAGAACGTGTATTTTGTCCAGTATTTCTATCCTGACGGCATCCTACTGACATAAAATTGGGAGCCTTATAAAACTTTGCATTGGTTGACAGAACATATTTATACAGCTATTCATACTGAAAAATAGAGATGAAAAAGAAAGTGGAGCTTTAAAGCAGAATGATAGGCAATTTTTTTTTTCATTTAGGATAGAACGGAGGGTCATAACCCCAGTCAGAATTTTTTTTGCCATCTGTCTGCCAATGGGGAGATTTCCCTTCACCTTGTGTGCCATAGCAAACACACAAACTGAGAAGAAATCCTTGCAAATTAAGCGAATTCCTTGGGGACCCCCAGGTCACCAGAAGTAGTGTTCCCACTGTAAGATTTCCACTCTATTAATTACTTTTCCGGGGACAACCCAAAACGTGGGATTTTCTTTTACTTTCACTTTCAATGATAATAGTAAACAAATAGAGAGGGTGAATCTCCCAAATGGGGACATGGACAACAATAAAAACTGATAGGTATTCTAATCCACCTCCACTCTATCCAAAAACAAAAAAAAAAAAAATTCTGCCTTTAGCTATACTTTAAAGCAGAGCTATAGGCAAAACTTTTCATTTTGGATAGAGCAAGGGAGGGTTATAACCTCTTCACTTCCTGTTCCATAGCCAAAACAGGAAGTGAGAGTAAAGCCCTGCAAATTAAACAAATTCCTTAGGTACCCCCAGGTCACCAGAACATGTGTAGGAACTAGAAAATTTCCCTTCTATTACTTTTCCGGGGACAACCCAACATTTGGGAATTTCTTTTACTTTCAATGATAATGGTAAATAGGACAAGCAGTGTGAATCTCCCTAACAGGGGCACAGGCAGCAATAAAAACCTGACAAGTATTCTAAACCCTCTCCACTATCTAAAACTAAAAAATGATTTGCCTTTAGTTATACTTTGGGGATTTGGATAAAGAAAAGAAAAAAAAAAAAAAAGGAACAGCCTTTACAAAAGCAGCCTAGTTGGGAGCTGTTCCTCAGCTTACCCTTGAAACTAAATTTCTTACTTGTAAGTAATAAGGTAACTATAGTAACAAATCCCTCTGTGGTCAATGATGAAGATTCTTAAGATAACTAAACCCATCAATTTAAATAATAAATAGTACTACTAAAGTTATGGATTTTCAGGAAGTTTCCCAGGGCTTACTCATTCTGCGTACCATAAACAAAACCTACACAGTCTCCTATCAAACACCCAGCTAAAATGTTAATGAAGTGACGCCCTCAGAGAAAATATTTAGAAACCTGCCAAAATTAATTTAGCAGTGATTAAGTAATGAATATGCATGGCCAGTCAGGTAAAAACTCTAGTGTTGTAAGTAAGAATATGAATAGCAACATTTTGGGTTTTTTTTAGTATAGAACACGGATGTCAAACTGGCGGCCCTCCAGCTGTTGCCAAACTATGAGTCCCATGAGGAATTGCAAGGCTGAGAGTTGCAAGCATGACTCCCAAAGGCAGAGGCATAATGGGACTTGTTTTGCAACAGCTGGAGGGCCGCCAGTTTGACACCCCTGGTATAGAATGTGCAAGGAATACAACTCCTGTTGGGTTTTTACTTTTGTTTGGGTCTCCATTTTAGAAGTGTCAGAGGAACAGGAAGTGAGAGGAAATCGTTCAACATGAAAACTCATTCTGGTAACCAATGTTCACAAGGAGATATCCTATCGTTTTAGATCACCTCACTTCCTGCTGTTTCCGGAATGCGACATGAAGGCAAATCTTCCTGATGGGAAACAAACATACTGGATTTCTTCTGCTGCAGGAAGGGGAAGTGCAAAATAGCTTGGGGTCATAAAGAAGTTTAGCGTAACTTTAAAATTACATATACCCAGTAAAGTGACTGGCCTCAGGTGATACACAGAGATAAACAAATCCTCTGGCAAAGTTGTTCCTGTATCTTCAGTCTTCTTTACATTCATTCAAAGGGATGAATACATAAAGCATAACTCCCATATTTCTAAGATGGGAAGGAGCGACGCCTATTGGCCAAGGTATGTAGGCATAGGACACACCCCCCTGCCACGACCCCCTTAAAAGGAGAATTATACAAAAAAAAGATTGGTTAAACCAGAGCTGCTGTTAGAAACCACAGGGCCCCATACAGCCAACCTGACAGGGCCCCCATTCTCCATTAAAAAAAACACAGCTTGCTATGCTTCAGTTATGAATATACACAGCAAGTGATCGGTACTGATCACTCATTCGGTTCATTCAAGAAAAGGAAGAAGGGGAAGCCGGCAGCACTGTAGGGGCACACGGGGGTCTTGACAGGGGGAAACCTATAGTGCACAGGGAGGATGATGGGTGCAGCAGGGGGGGCAATTACTGGAACCGATTCCCTGTATGGCTCTCTGCAGTAGCTGAAAGCCAGCAGGAGGGAAAGGAGAAGTCGTCAGCTTTCAGATGCTGCAGATAGCCATACAGGGAATTGGTTCCAGTAATTCCCCCCATTTTGATGACCCTCCCTGCCCACATCCATTTCACCCTGCTGGCCTGGGCCCCATACAGGAGGACTGGTGGTACCCTCTTATCCATGGCCCTCGGTTAAACCCACAAGTGCTTCTTTTACCATTACTATTCCTTTATATTAGATTTTAAAATTAAAAAATACAGCAATTTAGACAGTTGATAAAAGGTTTAATGCTGTAAAATACTTTGATAAATAGTACATTTTATATACAACTTTATAGATCAGACCAAAATGAGGGACACATGAGAAGGAAGGAGGGACAGAGGGACTTTATTCCACATGAGGGACAGTCCCTTGAAATCAGGGACAGTTGGGAGCTATGTATAAAGCTTGTCTAAAAGCTCAGAAAAAAAAGGAGAGCTAAAATTACACAGTGCAGAGCTCAGTGAGGAGAACTCAGAGCTGATTGGAGAGAAAAGAGACATCTCCTACACACAGGGCACAGGAACAGAGCTGAGGCTGTCAATTTGCTGGAGGTCCCTCCCCTGTCACCATTTCCTCTTGGTGTCAGAAAAACTTGTCAGAAGTGATTCATGCTGAAAGAGGAACCAAACAGCAGACAGAAATTATACTTAGTGCTCTTAATTAAGACAGGTACACACTATAGAGGGATATGCTTTGTTCATATTTCATGTCTGAGGTTTACAACCACTTTAAAGGTTCTATCTGCACTATTCTAGTCAGCCTAATCTGCATTGACAGCCTCTGTTCCAGGCAATGGTAAAGCCAATCTCTGATCATAAAGTGAACCATTTAAAAAACACTTTCACTGAAAAAAAAATAGACCCCTAGTAAATCATACCATTTACTTTAATTTAAAATGGAAAAATTTAGGTATAATTAATGATTACATGATTAGAGCCATGTCTGACTTTTATTTCTGTCTGTACCCTTATGTGGTCACTAGGACATGGAGTTAGGGGAAATCACCCCAAAAGGAACACAGTCAGCAATGAAAGTCATCATGTTTGTGGATCTAACCAGTAAATCCAGTGTGTTTTTATTATTTATAATATTAGTGAAGTAGAATGATCATTTTATCAAACTTTACATGAGATCAATTTTTCTGTATATTTTTTATCATAATTGTTACAATGGTACATTTTCTTCTGTTTATTGAATTGTGAAATGCTATATTGGTTCTTGATTCAAATTTTGTTCTATTATATAATGTATAGACTTGTTGATATTTTATGAATTGTTATATGTATAAGTTAATGTAACCCAGTATGACTCAAAATGTAAGATTTCATGTTTTTGTTTGTTTTGGAGATCTAATAACGGGGAGATCATTGAGCTTACGGAACCGTGTAAAAACAAAATGTAAATAATGGATTTGTGTTTCTAAAAAAATCCATTCATAGGGGATTTACCAAAAATGAAGAGTACAAATCTGGTGCAGCTCTGCATATAAACCAATAAGCTTCCAGCTTTTATTTTGCAAAGCTTAGATGAACAAGTTGAAGTTAGAAGGTAATTGGCTACCATGCACAGCTGCACCAAATTCTGAGTGCACCAGTTTTAGTAAATCGGTAGGTTTACCCCATAGTATTCAGCTGTCAGATAAGTAGAATGGTGAGTCACTATTGTCCTCATGTCACCTGCTCATAACTATCTAAATGGCTTTGTTTACCTTCACACCACTTTAAACATTACCAATGGATCTGAAGACCATTTATACCAACAAGAGGCTCCTGTTGTGTGTCGGGGCAATAAGAGGAGTGTCCAAACTGCGGTAGAGGTTCTGGCAGAGGAGTGACTAGACTGGGTGAAGACCATGGGTGGGAAAGGAGCAGTTTGATAGGGGAGGGATGTCCTAGAGTGAAGAAGCTTGACAGAGAGGTGGATGAGAGAGGAACTGTTCAAGGGAAAGGTGGTGGCCAGGACAGGAGCTGTTGGTGGCGTCTGTTTTTCATTTGGCTCCTTTATACTGTATGCATCAACAACCCTGTGCTCCAAACCTGCACTGAGGTCTGGAGCACAGCAGGCCACATACTGAGCACCTGCAGGCCGCATGCAGCCCATGTGTCCCAAGTTGGGTTCCAGGAGGATAAAGGGCTTAGACAAAAAAGTGGAAACACTACATAATTTGCAGGTTTGAATGTGACGATATGTTTCGCATTGAAAGCAGAAGTAATGCAACATTAATTTGCTTCTGCTGTGTGATGAGACACCTACCTAACAGGTGGGAAGCCTCACTTTCGTCATTCACTGTATGTGCTGCTAGTAATACGGAGTCATGTCAGAGCTTACTAAGCTTCAAAGAGGGAAGAGGGCAAATTGTTGGTGCCGCTTAGCTGGTGCCTCTGTGACTGAAGTTGCCAATTTATTTGCAGTGTCATGAGATACAGTATCAGAGGTTATGATGGCATATACCGTTTCCGGGAAACGGTTTGAGAAGCATAAGCGTGGTTGACATGGTTAACTGACCAGAAGAGACAAAAGAATATTGTGCAGGATTCTGACCCGGAATAAGAAAACGACTGCTGCATCAGTGACTGCAGAGCTCACTTTCAGTCTTCATGGGATATAGAGGAGGAAAATGAGTCTTAACACAATTCCAAGGGTGACTACAGTGCTCCTCCTCAGCTACAACATAGTGAATTTGTGTCACCCAGGACAGGAAGTATTGCAGTTGAGGATGTTGCAAAGCAGTGTAGGTAGCTAATTCACAGCCTCAGTTTTCAGTGTATGTCTACCCTGAGTCACACATGTGGGCATATGCACAGTGGTAAATGACAGCCCACTCCCTCCCTCTTCCTTCAGGCCCACTAACCAGCTAAACACAATAGGGGATTTGGATGATACATCTTGATTGATGGAGACTTTATTTCCCTGTTATTTTAAGACACAGGCTGGAGGGGCGTGACACAGCTTGTAATTGGCAGAAATCCACCCACACCATGTTATTGCCAATTGTGATTTACTTTAAAAAATATATATGTATGATGATTTTAAAACTATTGATGTAAAGGCTTATAACAGTTTATTGATGCAGCTCTTCCTGCTTATGTTTCTGGGAAAGAGCTGGGTCATTTGACAACTGTATATTGATTAGGACAAAAGGCACTTAAGTATTTTTTTTTTATTTTTACAGTGACATCACCCATATACAGAAAGTGAAGGGATAAGGGAAAATAAACAGTGGGTGTTTAGTATCACTTTAAATATACTTCAGGAATTCCAGTCTATGCCGTGTTCATCATAATTCAACAGGATAACTGGCTATGCCTTTAATTAGCAAACTTGATTTTCAAGTCCATACAAGCTGCATTAGTATCAGTCCAAACAGTAAAGAAGTTGGCAAACCTTTGCGCAATTAGACACTTCCAGACTCATGTATGTTACGTTAATACCCTTAGCTGTGTGTTATAACAGAACACCCCTTTACTGGGCTTTGTGAACATTTTAAAACATTTTTATTCATATGTAGAAATACAATATCCTCTTCCATCTCAAACCATCTAAAGCATGGGTGTCAAACTGGCAGCCCTCCAGCTGTTGCCAAACTACAAGTCCTATGAGGCACTGCAAGATTGACAGATACAAGTATGACTCCCAAAGGCAGAGGCATGATGGGACTTTCGCTACAGCTGGAGGGCCGTCGGTTTGACATCCCTGATCTAGAGTGTCTAAAACATGAGCTTGTATGTACACTATATTGCCAAAAGTATTGTGACACCCCTCTAAATCATTGGATTCAGGTGTTCCAATCACCTCCATGGCAACAGGTGTAAAAAAAAAAAAAAAAAAAAAAAATCAAGCACCTAGGCATGCAGACGGTTTCTACAAACATTTGTGAAAGAATGGGTCACTCTCAGGAGCTCAGTGAATTCAAGCATGGTACCGTGATAGGTTGCCACCTCTGCAATAAGTCCATCCGTGAAATTTCCTGGCTACTAAATATTCCACGGTCAACTGCTGTGGTATTATAACAAAATGGAAGCAACTGGGAACAACAGCAACTCAGCCATGAAGTGGTAGGCCACATAAAATGACAGAGTGGGGCCAGTGCATGCTGAAGCTCACAGTGCACAGAAGTCACCAACTGTCTGCAGCTTCAATAGCTAAAGACCTCCAAACTTTGTGTGGCCCTAGATTAGCACAACAGTTTCAGTTCTTTACAACCTATAAAGTGTTTTGAAACTTACTGTGCATAACAATTTGGAACAGTGCATTGTACGTGTTTTAGGTTTAAAAAAAATACTGTTATCATTAGGAGGTTTGTTCAATAAAATTTGAATTGTACTTTTAATAGTTGATAACATGAGAATTATGCTGACTGTTATTTACATCAATTATTTATGTAAATGAGAAGAATATAATTTGCATAATAATTTGGTACAGGGTGTAGAGTGGTGACTGAGTTCTCACACTTAGAGCTGGCGGGGGACACATGCAGCCACCTAGTTAAGTATAAATAGGGGAAAAAAAGCCAGACTTCTCTTTTATTGAGTGGCGTGGTACCACTAGATTGGCGTAAAGCCAATGTGGTGCCTATATTTAAAAAGAGATTAATGTCTTTACCAAGTAACTACAGACCGGTTAGTTTAAATTCTTTATACTGTACTTGAAAGTTTAATAAAATACTGCTTAGAAGAGGTTTTGCTAAAAAATCATCTTTTAAGCAATAGACAGCAAAGATTCGTGAAAGACCAAAAGTTGTCAAACAATCCAATTTCTTTTTATGAGGAGGTAAGCAAACACTTCGAGAAAGGAGTGGCTGTGGATATAGTTTACTTGGATTATGCAAACGTTTTTGACACAGCTCCCCCAACACAGCTAATATGTAAGGTAAATTCTACAGGCTTAAAAAAACAAAAAACAAAAAAAAAAACAAAGAAAACTTTTAAATAGACAGAAAACTGGCTAAAAGACAGTATTCAGAGAAAGATTATTGATTAAAGAAGAATTCCAGAATTTTTTTCCCACTGCTCGGGTTAACTGCTCACTTTTGTCTAGGGGATTGCATTGCAGAGATATAATTACCTAATCCACCAATCCTCCGAGTGAAAGACTGGTCCCCATCGCTCTTAGTACACACTAATTATGTAAGTGTATAAAAAGATCTACCAAATAAGACAGCATACATTAAATGCAAGCACCAAGGGGTACCTCTACACCAATAACATTTCCTTGTAAAACTGAGATTTGCCCTACCTCCCCACTGGTCAGGCATCCTAAAAAGGGACAAACAGAAAGCCCTGGGAGATGTAGGACCAAGCTCGACTAAAGGCCAAATCATAATTTGTGCACATTAAGGGTGTCAGATTTCAGGGCTCCTAGGATGCTCTGAAGGCAATTAAGGAAATGTGGCTTGGGGTGCCTGCTTCAAAGTTGCTGGGCTGATCTTTATAACCGGTTTCCTTTAAACAAATGAGGTTCACACACTAAATCAATACACAGACTTATTTTTCCTTAGTTAAGCAGTCAGCACAGAACTATTAATCACATTTGGAAGTTGACCAGCCAAGACTTTCAGGAAATAGCACATGACTATACATTAAACTGACTTTCCTTCCTTCAATATGTTTATTAATTTATAGACTGGTACGACTGGAGGTAGACATTTGGGTTACAAAGGAGATAAGCGATATGGCCAATATGTACACGAAGAAAATACAGTAACCCAAATATATTTGGTAATCAAAAACCGCCAATCAGCCAACCAATGGTAGCTGTCTCAAAATGACCCATATTAACTGCAGTGAAATATCAACATGGATAAACTGACTGGGGGTTGGTGGAGGGGAAAGGGGGGTAGGTTCATGAGGGTTCACTGGGTATCCACGTAAAAGGAATGATTTGTTCTTAAGGGGCCAAAAGTTGTGAATTGGGGAGCAGGTTCATGAGGGTTCACTGGGTATCCACGTAAAAGGAATGATTTGTTCTTAAGGGGCCAAAAGTTGTGAATTGGGGAGCAAGAGTGATAAAATAACTTTTCACTGTAGATTTGTATAGTTGGAGGTTTTTATATCCACCTTCTGTTCAGGTAAACAGGGAATCTTTCCAGAAAAAAACACAAACCTGATTGTAACTATTGTGTTTCTAGCGATGTGTCAACATGTACTTACAACAGAAAAAGACTAAACAAAGAGCCTTACTTCACAAACAAAACGCAAAATAGAAGATTACAGGGGGGCTTTGTCCTGTTCCCTGTCATTGGAAAAAGGTAAAAAGAATATAGCTCTTAAAAAAAAGGCTTTTCCATGGTGACAGGTTTTTTTTTCTGGGGTTTAAATCATCTTTGTGATTGCTGGTATAAATAGACAAACACTTTTATTAGCAGGGATAATTCTAGAGCAACATATTGGAGAAGGGATGTAAACAACACACTGAAAGGATTGAAATAATGGTTTGACCAGCACGTGGCAACATTTTATAAAGGTGGAAATGTCCTAATCAAATACATGTCACAAATAGGCTTAAATAATGTCAAACACATCCTAAAATAGGATCTACAGCAACTAACAATAATACAGAGCAAACAGAAAATAGTAACATCATGAAACTTGCCACTAATAAACAGATGCTGCAAAAAAACAGCGTCAAAAAAGCAGCCTGAGAAGATGAACACTAATACATATCCATGTAGAATATTTATAATGTTGATGTTGTATGAAAAACGTTCAATCCATTTCTGTAAGTCTGGAACCAATTTGGCAATCGACTTTATTAATGAAAGTTCAACAGAAGTACCTAAGTCAAGCAAATGGCTCAGGTCAAACTTCCCACTCATCACCCAGTGAGAAAAAAAAAAAAAAAAGGCAGAGACATCGAAAAAACTAAATGAATCTATAGATTCCTTGTTAACCCCAGAAAGTCCATGTAAATAGAGTTCATAAAGTCTGTTTCTTGCTGCACACAACACAAGCGGCTGCTCCTCAGAGTGAAGTGACCTCTGAGAAAATAAAATGGAACAGCAGAGAGCGCTAGAGTAAGTGCAGTAATAAGAGCACAGTTTGTATTAAAAGAGAATTGGCAACTCACTTTTAGCTGTAAGAACAAAGCATGTCTCCATGATTTAAATCACTGCTCTCCATGGGTCCGCAAGGTGGATGGTCAGGATGCTGCTGTGGCCACCAGCAGGATCAGATGCCGCTGTAGGATGAGCTAGTTAATGCCAAAAACCCTGATGGAACACACAGAGGACATACACTGGACCGGAAGTGACATTACCATGGGCAAAACAGAAAGCATGGGTGTGGTTACACGTTTCAAAGCCCTGTGGCGTCTTCCTCAAACTTGCTCCTAC
The DNA here is from genome assembly GCF_062004578.1 of Staurois parvus. Taxonomy (NCBI): domain Eukaryota; kingdom Metazoa; phylum Chordata; class Amphibia; order Anura; family Ranidae; genus Staurois; species Staurois parvus. The sequence goes on from NW_028318157.1 coordinate 3,900,977, forward strand.
AGTGGCATGTGATCCTACTGGTGGCTACAGCAGCATCCTGACCATCCACCTTGCAGACCCTTGGACAACAGTAATTTAAATCATGGAGTCATGACTTGTTCTTACAGCTAAAAAGAGTTGCCAATTGTCTTTTATTAAAAACTGTGCTCGTACTACTGCATCTAGTCTGGCGCTTTCTGCTGTTCCAACAGAAGTACTCCTAGATTGTAAGCTCGAAAGAGTAGGGCCCTCTTACCCCTTGTGTGCTGTTTGATGTTACTGTACTGTTTCATGTATTGTCCCCCCTCTATTGTACAGCGCTGAGCAAACCCTTTGGCGCTATATAAACTCGATAAATAAATAAATAAATGTTTGAATATGTGGCTTACATTTCTAGTAATGGGCCCTAGTCCAGTCATGTTTACAAAGCAACATACACTTCTGTTTAGAGAACAAAGATTGCCAGTATCAAACCAATGGCTTCAACAAATGGAATCATTATCCGATGGCCTTGTAGAAAGTACTAGAAAGGACTACGCCCAGCGTAGCCATGATGATTGCTTCTTCATGGAGCAGGATTGAGTAGTCAATCAGAATGGCTGCAGTGGGTTCTGAATAGTGGGTCACATTTCTTCCCACAAACAGAGCTCTCTTTTAATGGTATTTGATCACCTCTGGGTTTTTATTTTTTATTTTTTGCACTATAAGTGAAAAAAAAACAAAAAACAAAAAAAATAATTTCTTCATAAATTTAGACCAAAATGTATTCTGCTACATATATTTGGTAAAAAAAAATCCCAATAAGTGTATATTGATTGGTCTGCACAAACGTTATAGTCTACAAATGGCAATATGTATATACTGGAATTTTTTTTTCCAATACTAATAATGGCATTGATCAGCACCTTATAGTGGGGCTGACTGTGGTCTGACACTAACTTACTTTGTGGGAACCAGTGACACTAATACAGTGATCAGTGCTAAAAATTAATGACCCTGGCTAGGAAGGGGTTAAACATCTAGGACGATTAAAGGGTTAATTGTGTGCCTAGCCAGTGTTTATTATGTAGTGTTTTTACTAGGCAATCTGCTAAATTTTATTCCCTGAATAAAATCTAGCAGACCGCCGTTGACATAACAGCTCTGCCTTGTTTACACAGGTAGAGCTGGGTTATGTCGGTCTCCTAGGCGATCAACCAGTGCTTGCGCTCATCCATTGGCCGGCACCTTTTGATCAGCCTCTTCTGTGTCCTATCACAGCAGAAGCAGTGCAGGAGCACACCCCCAGTGGCAGAAGTGCAAAATCATGCTTATAGATGTGATTTTGCACAGAACATCTGCCCTGTAGCATTAAATCTGCTATAGGGCAGATGGCAAGTGGTTAAAGTGGTTGTAAAGGCAAGAGGTTTGTTACCTTTCTGGTTCTATGCAGTAGGGTAAAAAAAAAAACAAAAAAAAAAAACTTCTGCATGCAGATCCCCCACAGCCACCCCAAAATATGTACATAACGATCTTGTTTCAGCTATGTATACTGGCTGTCTCAGCTCTCTTGTGCCTTATTGGTTTAGATACAGCAGCAGGAGCCATTGGCTCCTGCTGCTGAGAATTAGAGCACGTGACAAGGAGTGGGGATAGGACTGAGCCCTGTTCTGTGGACACAGAGCAGGGCTCAAAAGCAGGCAGACATGAGCACCATCAAAGCAAGCGGCTTGCTCTGCTGGCACTCAGCAGGGGGGTTGAGCCCAGAGCGCTGGCAAAGGAACCCCAGAAAAGAAAGTCTAGAAAGTCTAAAAGAATGTCTAAAACCATTGCACAGAGCAGGTAAGTATGATATGCTTGTTATTTAAAAAAACAAAACAAAACCCTAATATCACTTTAAGGTACATTGAGAAAATCCACTGAATTTAGCACACCTGCAGCGTTTCTTGGACAACAGTAGCAGTTTACTGACTGATTTGGCTTACTGTGCAGTATTGAGAGAGACTAACCAGTCTATGGCAAATGTTCAACTTTAAGGTGAATATAACCGTAGCTGAAATATTAGTGTAAAAATATAAAATGTTGAAATATTAGCGCCTGTGAAATACACAATGGGGTTGATTTATTATAACTTGGGTGCAAAATCTGGTGCAGCTCTGCATAGAACCCAATCAGCTTCCAGGATTTATTGTCAAAGCTTAACTGAACAAGCTGAAGCTGATTAGCTACTATGGACAGCTGCACCAGATTTTGCACTCTCCAATTTTAGTAAATCAACCCCATGACACAAAAGGTTTACGGAGTTTAACAGTTTAGTCGTTCTAGAAATCCTGCACAAACCTGAATACTGCCCTTTTTAACAAATACATCATGAAAATAAAAAAATGTATAGGATGATTTGTGCACATTGTGAAAATTCTATTTCATGACGATTTTTGCATTTTAAAACGTCCAATATCACATGTTCTGCTAGCGATATATTATTGTGCATTGCAATCTTTCATCCATGTTGCCTCTCTATGCTGTTCTGCATTCATCACAATAAATGTGTCTTGTGTCTTACTGCACTCACAGCATTCTATTTTTTAAAATCCATCCAATAGAAATGTTTTTTTCCTGCAATGTGAGCAGCACTGTCATCTGACTGTTTCTGTATTCTTCTGAAGACAAATCATGTGACCAGGTACAGTCTTACAAATTGACCTTGTAACAGAAATAGATGAAAAGCTTGTATAGTGGCATGCTTATGTTACTTAAAGTGGTAATAAACCCAAAAAAAAAATTTTATATATTGCAGCTTACCAGTCCTTAAATGTGGTGGCTGCATTGGTTTTCTTTTTTCCTTTATTCACCCGGTGAGCTGGCCACTCACACACTTTGGGAGGGGTGGGGGGGGTGTTACTAAATCTGGTACATCTGTGCATAGTGGCATTTCACTCTCGCATTCAACATAGACTATTTTAATCCTTATGCCACTATGATTGGTAAATTTATAGGAAATTAGATCATATTTACTTGTTATGAACGTTTTTTATTTTGTACAATTCTTAGTTCTTCCTGGTTTTCAGGCCTAGGCAAATTGTGTCATACATCCCAGGAGTTTTCAGGAAGGAGAAGGGGTTTTCTTAGCTAACCACACCATCCTGTCTGCATGCCTGAGCTAAGGGGAGTTGAATACCAGGAAGTAAATGCTACATGAATCATCTGCTCTTACTCAAGATGGCCATGGCGAGTGCTTTTCAAAGTGATTTCTTTGTGAGTTTTTTTTCGTTCCGCCTGCTGGGTTGGTTCAGTATCGCACATGTGTTAATGACAGATATGTATACAGTCAGTTGTTTAACAATAGCGCAATCATTTGTGTTTTTTTTCTCTAGTCATAATTGTATTAGTCTGATATAACTCACTAGCTGCAAAAAAAACATTAAAGTAAAATGAAAATAATTAGATGACGCTAGGAGACTAGGGTCACAAAATGGGCATAATGGATGGTAGAGTCTAATGATAGTCCCACAGAGAAAAAGTTCAATCATGTTTGACAAAGGGGCGGTCTTTGAAACTTCAAAACATGTAACCACGCCCCCTTCCATGTCACCCATTGGAAGTTCTCTGCATCTGCGACCATCGGACACAACCAGCGCTTTCACAAGCACAGTCTACACGCAATTCCTAGGTTCCTCCGGGCTTCACTCTGCCAACCCAGCCACGACCCTGCCAAGCTCTGCAGTCCTCCATGGATGTTTTATTCTTTTACCTTCTGAATAAATGTGAGTGCAATTCTCATTATCTTTCATGGATTTATAATACTACACTTAGGTGGTGGCACTACCTTTGCTACAAAAACCATTAAAGCAGCTGCAAATCCATGCACTAAAATCTCGTAAGATTTAACATGAAAATTTAATTTCAAAGTGAATTTAAATTTTCTTAAATCTGCAGCGTTCATTTAAAATTGTAACTGATGTTTATACCATGAAAGTCCACGTTCAGCACTTTTGTAAAAACGGGACAATGCTTTGTCTCTCTTTCCCAAGGATAAGTGTGCATTGTCACCCTGCACACACCATGGAGTCATCGCTGGAGTGTATGTAGACAGCAAGTGGCTGCACAAAGGCTGCAAGAGCTCAGCAGCATAGAGAAGGATGAAACATGGTGAAAACAATTAATTTTTTTTTTTAATGCAAATTTTTATAATAAGCAATGCTTTAGCAAATGTGAAGCGTAATACATTTAGGTTCCCAATCCATAGATGTGGTGGCTGCACATTTGATTTTTTCCTTGCCTTTTTTTGCTTTATTTTCACCTGGTAATCTGGCCAGTAACATTTTCCTGTTTTAGGTTGGCTACACGTCCACTGTATTTATGGAGGAGCAATGTAGCCATCCTTGGACAGAAGCATTGTCAAACTGTGGAGGGGGTAGTCTTAGCTGAACTAGGAGATTTAGATTAACTCTACATAAGCGATTAACAAAATTAAAACCTAACTCCAGCTAACACTTAGATACACCATAGATGACTCACAATCATCTATGGCCAGTTTTACTGACCAGGTCACCAGGTGATCACACTATTACAGGGGGAACTAAAACAAAAATTGGATTTTTGTTTTTTCCAATAATCCCATTTTAAAATCAGAGTTCACATCTACTTTAACCTCTTCATGCCGGCCGCACACAAATGTGTGGCCTCCTGGTGTCTGGGCCTAGATGACGAGCGGCCGCACATTTGCGTTCTATTAAAGAAAAAAAAAAAAAAGGACATATGTGTAGAGAGCATGTGCGCTACGAGCTTCCAGCACACATGTCCGATACTCACGGAAAGGTCCTGATCTCCTCTCTTGATCGGGACCTTTCCCGATCATGTGACGGCGCATCACAGCGGTCACATGACCCTAAACCCCGCCGGGAGGCGCCAGCATGAAGGGATTAAGAACACATTCCCTAGTTCTACTGTGCGCAGGTGTTTTTAACCTGGTGGCACCGACCATACACAACGTGACTCAGGGAGACCGCATATTTGTGTACCCCAAAAAAACACAAGTATCAAGAGTGGGTGCCCTCCATGCTCCTAACACATTTACTGGCACCTCACGGAAAGGTCCCGATCGCGACTTGTAATCAGGACCTTTCCAATCCTGTGACCACTGATAGCCGATCACATGACCCTAAACCCCACCTCGCCTCCTGGTATCACAAACCCCTTAAAAAGGTCAGAAGGTGCCGGTGCCAAGCTTACAAAGTATTTTCTCAGGGAAAAAAAAAAAAAGTAAAAAGAAATAACCCCCCCCTCAGAAAAAAATATAAACACACACACACACACACACACACACACACACACACGATGTCCAAAATCATGTAGACATAGCAGTGACTTTTATACACCTTACTTCCAAGGAAAAGTATATCTTGAGTTATTAATGTACAGAGGAAGTACATTGCTTTTAGCATGGGGACGGGGCAATAGACATACACTAAGAAGGAGAAGTAAAACACATTTGTGTAGAACTAAAAGCGGGAAGCAGAACCTGTATCTGTAATTTTTTAAGCACATTCAAACCCAAAATTAACCCAAAATTGACAATTTAATATATTTCAGCTTGCCAATCCTTAAATGTGGTGGTCACATTAAATTTTCTTTTCTTAGGATTGTTTTCCCTATATTTTCATCTGGTGATCCAGCCAGTAAGTGTTATTTTTCAACTTTCTTTAACCACTTTAGTCTTAGAGCCATTTTCTCAATTTATTTTATTTTTTTGTTTACATGAGTATAAAATCATTTTTGGCCTAAAAATTACTTAAAACCCCCAAACATTGCTTATTTTCTGAAAGCAGACACCCTACAGAATACAATGGTGGTAGCTCCAATTTTTTATGCCATATAATAGCGCAATGGTTTATGATACACAAATTTTCAGAAAAAACACTAAAGTTAATCTTAGGGCACACAAACGCAACAAATTACCCATTTTGTGGCAAAATATAAAAGATGGAGTAAATAGATACCCAACCTGTCAAGCATTTAAATTGTTTGCACCTGTGAAAACAGCAAAAAAGACTTTAATACTCTATATTTTAAAGCCCCTACAGGTCATCAGTTTAGAGTTAGGAGCTCTGGTTCTACAATTATTGATCTCACTCTGACGTGTGGTGATACATAACATGTATGTAACGTAGGTGCCCCAACGCATGCATTTTTGTATATGCATGCGTATGTGGGGATGGCAGTGGGGCTCAGTTTCTTTTTTCTTTATGTGTCTTTAAATGCTTAAAACTTTTTTTTTTTTTGTTTTTACACATGACTTTATAGCTAATCACATGGGGAACCTATGCCCCCTATGTGATAGCATATAGGTGACAGATTCTCGTTATGAGACATCCAAGGCTATTAGACCCGGAATGTCTCCTCTGTACTCCACTGCAGCTGATGGAACACAGATCATGTTCCATTAGTGGCTTCACAGGGCAACAATCTCAGTGATCGAGAGCGCCGCACCAGGAATTGAGGTCATATATGTTGCTTCCTGGTCTATGTACAGGAGGATGGATCTACAAATGGTCATTCGTAGAGCTCCTGCCTCCTTCCTGAGGGCCACCCACCATGGCTGCACTGGGCCCACAGATGGGACAGTGGAGCCTGGTAAACATGGCAGGAGAGTGCATACAGTGCAACGGTTGTGGAAGTGATTGGACGGCTTCAGAGCTACTTGTATTAATTCTACATGAAAGCTGACAGTCAGCGTGACAAATACACACATTGTACAGGTTGTAAGTGTGTTTAAAAAACATTTTTGCAGCACGCTGGTACTAAAGTGATTAGCAGACTAAGCTTTCTAGCACAAATGGCAGTTAGAGGGTTGAAGTAAACCATTTACCACTGACAGGGGTGTTCACAATGGCGAGCTTTTATTAGTTTAGTTCAAATCTTTATCCCAAAAAGTAAACAAAATGTTTCAGTAACTGCTCAAAAATGGTTAGCTGGAGTTAGACCTAAATTTGTTAGTCACTTATGTAAAGTCCATTTAAATCTATTAGCCCATCTCACACTACCCTCACCAGACAATGTTGTTGTCCAAGGATGTATCTGTTGCTCCACTATAGATAGAGAAACCACTTTAAGATAGGAAGTGTGTTACTGGCCAGACCATCCGGTGAAAATAAAAAAAGGGGGGAAAAAGCCTAACCCCCCCAGCAAACTAAAGCAGCCACCACATCTGAGAAATGATAATCTGCGGTATATTAAAATTTTGTGTTTGGGTGTGGATACACTTTAAATATAGCTGCCACATACAGCATGCATAAATCATTACAAATTAAACATAAAACCAAGGTTTGCAACACCCTAACACATATAGATAGGAATTTGTTTACATCATGCTGATCATTTATAGAATAAAATCATTCCCTTTTATATCTGCTCATGCAACATTATCATGAGCTTGCTTTTGAAAATTAGAAAATGAAAAAAATAAAAATATATTTTTCACTACTTAAAGCTGATCTACACTGTATGTGAACACCACAAAACACCACTTTAGGACCAGGCATTTTCTGGCACTTTGTTTCCATGTACAAATATGTATTTTTTGCTAGAAAATGACTTAGAACCGCTAAACATTATACATTTTTTTAAAGCAGAGTCCCTAGAGAATAAAATGTTGGGTGTTGTGATTTTTTAATGCCACATGGTATTTGTACAGTGGTCTTTCAAATGCACTTTTTTGGGAATTTTAATGCACAAAAACACAATATAATACCCAATTGGTAAAAATTTGGCAAAATGTAAAAAAGATACCAACATGTCACACTTTAAAATTGCACATGCCTGTGCAAAAGAGACAATAGGTGTAAATTTTACTATTTAAATGCTGTAAATTTCCCCTGTGATAGGTACCCTTTATGGAGAGATCTGGGGTCTATTAAATCCCAAATGTCTCCTCTGCCCTTAAAAGCATTGTGTCACACAAGGATCATCAGTGTAATCAAATGATTTCCCTATTTACAAATGGTGCTTTTTGCATCCAGAAAAACCAAAAGTGATATGCTCATCGTTTCTGGTTTCCTATATCAGAGGTGAGCAGAGCCATTCCAGTCTCTGATGACATCTATGGTCAGCAGGTGGAAGGGCTGGCTAGTCGCTCAGGTCTCCCAATGGGTTGGAGAAAGCTGCAGAAGGCTTGCGAGGGATGCCCCCTCCTGATGCTTGTAAAAGCAATCCCAGGATGCAGATGCAAGCTTCATCCCAGTATAAGCACTCAAACTCCAGCAACATAAGGGTACATCACTGCAATGAAACAGATTAATTCATTTTTATTAATCAAAGCAAAATCCCCCATTCATGTCTCCATGCTTTTTTTTGCTGAGAAATTGCTTTGAAAAGCACTCCCTAGCATTTCTGGCCTTGTTAAGTAAGGGCAGATGATTCATGTAGTATTTGATACCTGGAATTAATCTGCCTTTAGCTCAGGCATGCAGACAGGTGGGTGTGCTTAGTTGAGAAAGCCCCTCCTCTCCTACTGAAGACTCCTGAGATGCATGACATCATTTGCATAGATATAGAAAACAGATGGAAAAAAAAAAAAACATTACAATATACTTTCCTATTTCCTAATGCTAGCAACATAAGTATTACAAATACTCAATTGAGAGAGTGAAGTTCCACGGTAATACACAGTGTAGCATGCATTAACTTGATTCATATAAAAATCAAAAACATCTTTTAAAATCAAGACACTACTATTTCTAATAGTTTACATTAACCACCGAGAAAAAAAAAAAAAAAGTGTTTCTTGTAAGGATCATTTTAGTCCCTCAGTCTGTGTGTGGAAAGAAAAACTGAAGAACTAGGATGTGATGTGCTCTGTGTTAAAAATTCTAAAGTTTTATCCTTAGTATATTAAAAGTAGAATTACACAACAGATCACCGAATAACTTGTAATTACAGGAATCTACGTACATTATCAAATATAATATGTGAATTAATCATTCAAATCATTTTATCTATCGCTCTCCAAAACATTTCTATAACTGCCTAGTTATATAAAAACCCAATACATTCTGTACTACCTTAGACAGTTGGTAATAGTCATTCTGCGCATACAATCCTCAGTATGGTCGGACAGTCCTGCTACCCCTCCGTACAGAAGGCGTACTGTGTATAATCCAAGCTCAGAAGGTATCTACTCCAGTATAGTTGTGTGACTCGCTAAGTCATCTCTGTGAAACAAATGCCTGTGCTTTGTCATGTACGCTCTTCAGGCCAAATCCTAAAGCTAGGTTATTGGATAAGCCTCTAATGTGGGAGGGGAGAATGGAGAGTAATAATAAAATGAGTCACTAATAAAACTTGGGAAAGGAAATCCTAGTCACCGTGACAAAAGAATTGCATTGGGCAGAACCCTAAAAGAGTTTCAACTCAGGGGAACCACATACAAAGCATCAAAGTTTCCCTAAAACATAAGCAAAATATAATTATTTCACCAATATGAGCTGCAATGCAAAAATGAAAGCACCACACCCGTACATGTGAAATAAAAATATGATATGATTTCCCAAATACTAGTTATTGTTGTTGACAAAACAACAATCCATCATGTGAAACCTCTAATCTTGGGGGCTCCTCAGTTATGAGGAGCCCCCAAGATTAGTGCACACATAAGTAAGATCACCTGGATCAGGAACACAAGGGGAATGCCAACTAAGTGCAGTATTAAAACAGGTTTATTAAAAAGCCAATAGGCAACTCACATGTAAAAGAAGAGAGGCAGGCATGTCCGATTTATCTGCAGTGTGATCCTGGGCACAAGTGAGGATCTCTGACTGGGCTGATGTTTCTACTCCTCGCTGAGCTCAAAGACCATATGGGATCACAACTGAAAGTAGCAGGACCAGAGTGTCATCAAGAGGCTGTAGGAAGGTGTGTGGTTTCATGTTTCAAAGCTTCTACTTCTTTATTAAGATTTGATAAGGAAGCAGAAGATTGAAACGTTTAACCACACCCCTTCCTGTTGCTCCTTGGTGACAACACCTCCAGTTGTGTTCCATGCTGGTCCTGCTACTTCCAGTTGCAATCCCATGGTCTGAGTGCGGTGAGGAGCAGAAACAGTGCAGTCGGAGAACCCATGTGATCACCATCGGAACCCAAGGGGGACACCAACTAAGTGCAGTACTAAAACACAGGTTTACTAACAAGCCAATAGGCAACTCACATGTAAAAGGAAAGAGGCAGGCATGTCTAATGTTTCTACTCCTCGCAGAGCTCAAAGACCATATGGGATCACAATGGAAAGTGGCAGGACCAGAGTGGAACACAACCGGAAGTGTCATCAAGAGGCTGCAGGAAGGTGTGTGGTTACATGTTGGAACACAAAAGGGGCACCAACTAAGTGCAGTACTAAAACACAGGTTTACTAAAAAGCCAATAGCCAATTCACATGTAAAAGGAGAGAGGCAGGCATGTCTGATTTATCTGAGGGTCTGATGGTGGGCACAAGTCAGGTTCTCTGACTGGACTAATGTTATTGCTCCTTGCCGAGATCAAAAGACCATATGGGATCACAACTGGAAGCAGCAGAACCAGCATGGAACACAACTGGAAGTGTCGTCACCACTTGGGTGTTTCTTCTTTTCATTGGCCAGAATATTCATTTATTCAAGCCATTGGAATGAAAAAATGCTCACATGTTACAGTATCTCACAGAAGTGAGTCCACCCCTCACATTTTTGTAAATATTTGATTCTATCTTTTCATGTGACAACACTGAAGAAATGACACTTTGCTACAATGTAAAGTAGTGAGTGTACAGCTTGTATAACAGTGTACATTTGTTGTCCCCTCAAAAAAACTCAACACACAGCCATTAATGTCTAAACCGCTGGCAACAAAAGTGAGTACACCCCTAAGTGACAATGTCCAAGATGTGTACTCACTTCTGTGAGATACTGTAAATGACCTGGCGCTTATCACATGTTTAGGTGTGCTTTGGAGTTTTATTCAGCCAAAATGCTCCAAGTGATTTTTTTCCTGCTTCTAAATGCTCCTACCTATAAACTCCTGTAAACACCCACGTGTGCATGGATACATAGGATAACATGGAGGGGCATTTAGAGGCAGTTAACGTCAAACGCCAGTAAGAAAGGCATTTATGAGCATGAAACCTTAAAGTAGTACTAAATGCTTGTAAGAAAAAAAAAAAAAACATATTTGAATATTACATATACAGGCTTTGTTTTCTGAATTATTTGCCCTTCACACTGAAAATCTACTGCACTACAGGTTTTATTAAACATTTATACGAATATGAATTTACATATGCACAAAAAAAAAAACCTGTTTCTACAATGCAAGCATTTTTTTCACTGGCACAGGGTTAAAAGGCTAAAAGATGTTACTACTCTGACTGTCTCATCTTTCTGGAGTGCTTTACCACCAAACGCTTTTGCATACTCCAACCACGCTTTCATGTGTTTTGCACGGAAGAGAGACTTCCGTCTAGCCATTCTGCCATAAAACCCAAATCAGTGGAGGGCTGCAGTGATGGTTGTCCTTCTAGAACTTTGCCCCATCTCCACACAAAATCTCTGGAGCTCAGTCAGTCACCATCCAGTTCTTGGTCACCTCTCTTACTAAGGCCTTTCTCCCCCAATTTGCTCAGTTTGGCAACCAGCTCGTGGAAGAGTCCTCGTTGTGTCAAAACTTCTTCTATTTGAGAACTATGGAGGCCACTGTGCTCTTGGGCACCTTCAGTGCAGCAAAACATTTTTTTGTAGCCTTCCCCAGATCTGTACCTTACAATAATCCTGTCTTTAAGCTCTGGAGGCAGTTACTTTATGGCTTTAGCTCTGATACAGTATGAATTGTCAGCTGTGAGGCCTTTTATAGAGAGGTGCGTGCCTTTCCAAATCATGTCCAATCAATTGAATTTACCACAGGTGGACTCCAATCAAGGTGTAGAAACATCTCAGCAACTTTAGAGAAATTGGGAGGCACATGAGCTAAATTTTAAGTGTTGTTGCAAAGGGACTGAATACTTATGCCAAGGTGATTTCAGTTTTTCTTTTTTCCAACATTTATAAAATTCTGTTTTCACTTTGTCATTATGGGGTACTGTGTGTAGATTAATTAGAAAAAATGAATTTAAACAACTGTAGTATCAGGCTGCTACATAACAAAATAGAAAAAAACTGAAGGGGGTCAGAATATTTTAGGACTGCACTGCATACAGCAACTATCACTAAATGGCAGACCGTGTTCCGGATCCGGACCCAGTAAAAGTCCTATCTGGACCACAGCTTGGCCAAATAGTTTCCTGAGTGTTCTCTCCCTGCCGCCTGCCTGCTGCTGCCGCTATCATCCTCGAGAAAGGTCATAACATGGGAGGAGCAGCAGGTCTGTCCCTTTAATAGCATCGCAGCTCTCCCCCCTTCCTCCACCCTCCCTACACTGTTCTACTTTATTCATCCAAGGGAAGCACGGTAGGACAGGACAAAGAGCGGGTGAATTATTGCTTGGACCGCCCCACTGCATAGCAACCATTTGCTTGCTTAACTTGATATGTCCCACCCCTTGTCCAGACCTGTGATATGGGTGTCTGTGATTGGGGGGGGGGGTCTGTGATTGGGGAGGGGTCTGTGATGGGTTGGTGCACAGGAGGCTGTGATGTGAAGGATCTGAATCTAAGCACCAACATACTAGGACGTCTACTGTAAGAAAATTTTACTGACCGGACCACTGTGAATTTTAATTCAGAACCTCTGGTATACAGTATACACATACTGTATAATGTGTACAAATATATGTCAATGCTGATTTTGCCAATTTCAAAAACTCTAAAAATTGAATTCAACCATAGATTCAAAATTATGTTTGTAAGGACAACATGGGAAGTTTTTTCTCCAGACTCTTGCTTCCTAATGTATCATCCCATCTTGAGAAGTAACTGGGAATTTTGAGTTCTAGGTAAATAATGAATATTGTGTCAGCTGACCCATTTTTGCATAGCTCCAGATATTTCCACCCCCCTGCTTTGTGTACAGTGTTAATCAATGTGGAAACATTTTATAAAAATATGACAACTCTAAATTTCCAGTGCCCTAGGCATGTTTCACAGAGCAGAGGGATCACATGTGGTTGTAGTCCTCAATACAACAATGCTACTCACAGTATCTGACAATTTGACTTAGATGTAGACTATCCTGTAATGCTGGCCACCCATGGTACAATTTGATTGTACAATCTATACAACATCTAAGCAATCAATTCAATTTATTGATGAAGAGTTTATGGACGGAAGAATATTAGGGAGGGTGGCAGCAAAAAATGTATTTGTATCTGTTGTAGGGTTGCCACCTCATTCCTTTAAAACCAAACACATTAATTACACAGGTGCTGAGGTTAATTTATTGCAGATAAGGCACCAAGTTAATTACCACCTTAATTAGCCACAGAACCTGTGTAATTCATTTGTGTTCAGGTTTTAAAGGGATGAGGTGGCAACCCTAATCTGTAGATCTAGGAGACAAGTTGTTCCCCTCTAGGGTTGCCACCTCATCCCTTTTATAGAGGGGAACAATTTGTCTCCTAGATCTACAGATTAGGGTTGCCACCTCATCCCTTTATAGAGGGGAACAACTTGTCTCCTATATCTACAGATTAGGGTTGCCACCTCATCCCTTTTATAATCTGTAGATATAGGAGACAAGTTGTTCCCCTCTATAAAGGGATGAGGTGGCAAACCTAATCTGTAGATCTAGGAGACAACTTGTTCCCCTCTATAAAGGGATGAGGTGGCAAACCTAATCTGTAGATATAAAAGACAAGTTGTTTCATCTATAGAGCTACATATAATAAGCTGACAACTTTTCACTCCATTACTCCTTACATAGATGGTGACAATTATTTTTTAAATATTTCAGGCACAAGTGCAAATAGCAAAGTCCTATAGATACAACATACATGATGCCTTACATTGAATGGGGCCATGCCTGTTGATCAAAAGAAACACAGATTCCTCAATCTACACAAACGAGTTGGAGGGAGGAATGCCCTCTTCCAGGATATTGTATTCTGACACCAGGACCCACTACTGTCAGGATACACTGATCAGTGGCTGCATTTGAATGGCTGCTGCTGCTGATTGACAAAAGTTTTCCAGCATGTCCAAATTGACAGACATCAACCTAGTGATTGACTTCTGCAGAACAGGGAGGACCACACACAGATCAAAATTTGGACAGTCTCTGCTGAACTATCTAAATTGTGATCCATCTATGGTCAGTTTTTAGCAACAAATTTTTCTTTTAATGATATTATCAATGAAGTCACACATTTGTTTCATGATGTTGTGCTTATTGTTTTGGTGGCAGGCCTGTTGAGCACTTAGGCTCTTTTCTCCATTTTGGTCCATTAAATATACCACTGTGTAAAAATATTTGGTAATCCTGCCGGAAATATAAGCGGATAACATCCTGTGGTCTCTGCCTCTCGTAACTGGTTTTAATGGTTTACAGAATACCTTCCACCATGTTATGGAGAGAAGGAGAGGGGGAGGTGTTTTGTTGTCCTGTCCGAGGGGGACAATGGTGTTTCTCTACAAAGGCAGTATAATGAGTCACTGTTATCACCCTAGGGCAGGGAGTGTGTTACTGGCAGGATCATTTGAATGTAGCCACCACATGTACAGACCAGTAAGCTTCAATATTACTCTAGTTCTTGAATTTAGATATACTTTAACCCCTGCCAACCGAGCGTATGCAAATATATGGCCCTAGTGGACTGGGCTTCTTAACGTGGGGCTGCATATTTGACAATCTGTCTTTGTGCTGGGAGTGAGCCACATGGCGCTCTCCCAGCACAGAGAGCGTGGTCTCACCGAGGGTCCTATACTAATGATCAGGACTCAAACTCACAATTCCGGGTCACCTGATCTCTGTGATATCACTGATAGCCAATCAGAGGTTAAGCCATTGTGAAGCCCACCCTGTGTTTTCTCTCTGAATGGAGGGGAGAGATACATTGTATCTCCTTGCAGAGAGAAAAAATACAAACGACCTAGATCAAGGTTTGATCTAGGTAAGTGCTAGGGTTAGTATTTGGGCCAGTATTTTTCTAAAATTAGTATCAGTGACAGTTCATGTCAGTGAATTTTAGGTAGAATAAAAAAGTAATATGCACACTATTGTTTCTGGGCTGTACTATGGGTACAAACAACAGCTAACATACTCATATGTGGTATTGTTGCAATCATCAGGAGCAGAATCTTTTTGGGGGTTGTTCTTTGGTGATAGGTTATGGTAGTAGTAAGAAATCTAGTTAAATTTAAAAACTTTTTTTTACTATGTCGGTCCAGTTTTCCTTTGATGGGAAAAAACAAAAAAAAAAAAAAAAAAAAAAAAAAAAAAAATCAGGAGATATCCATTGCCATTTACCACAAAACAAAAGCCCAATTGGTCCTGGATGCACAAAGTAGTTGTAATGATATGAGTGAGGGGAGGTAGAAGGTGCTGCTGTGGCTATGGGAACATGTTACATGTTCCACCCTAAAAACGTGTGGAACATGTAACATGTTCAAAAGGTGAACTTATCCTTTAAAGTCAAGAGGACTGGAACGAGGTCTTCTATAGCAGGGATGTCAAACTCAATATTGTAGCCGGCCGCATCAGAATTGTGGTTGCCTTTAAAATGGCTGATTGTATCTGTAAGAGTAGATGTCCAGAAAACCCCTCCCTGACTTACATCAGATTTTAAGAGCCCCCCACAAATATAATCCAAGAGTCCCTTTCTTTCCATTACACCACAGTGCCCCCCACCTTGTTCTGCAGCTGAGAAGAATCTGGGGGTGGAGCTGGGAATCAGAAAATGCAGAATCTGGAGGTGGATCAGAGCTACCAGAGTCTGCTGAATGCTGATACCAGGAGAGGCAGAGACAAGGGGGTTGCTGCAGCTGTACAGAAAGGCACAGGATCTGTAGGAGGAGTTCTCTCCTACTCCCTACTGCTGACTGCCAAGTTAGGGGCAGAGATGAAGCGGCTTTGAGAAGTGCAGAATCTGGCAGAGGAGTTCCTCTCAGCTGCCAACTTCTGATACAAGGTGGGGGAGGAGACAAGGGGATGCGTCAGTTGCAGAACAGGTGCGAGGGCAGGGGCGGACTGGCCATTTGGAAACTTGGGCACTGCCCGAGGGCCCGGGGTCAGTAGGGGGCCCCATGAGATGCCCCTGGTACCTTTTTCATAGGCTTTTTTGAGTTTGGGCAAGGACACAGGGACCCCATGATCCCCTATTGCCCGGGGGCCCCCATGAGTTGTCAGTCCACCCCTGTGCGAGGGCCACATGAAATGGCCTTGTGGGCCAGATTTGGCCCACGGGCCTTGTGTTTGACATGTGTTCTATGGCATTCGATGAATAGCCATTCAGACAAGTCCTCACATGACATTGTTTTTGGAGATTCTAAAAGGAAATTGTAAAGATCTGATTGTAACACATACTGTATGTCCAGCATAATTTAACATCATGAAATGGATTAAGTGATATCATCATCTGTAGTCCTATATAATTGATATACAATCTAAATGTACACGACATATCAAGAGCTATTTACAGAACAGTCTTTCATTTTTAGTTTTTTTTAGTGGAACAGGTCTTAAGCTCCTGTTCACACAGGGTGTGGCTTTGAAGTCACGCTACTTCAATGAGATTTCAAAGCGGACAATCAGTGCTACTTAATGTGTGGCTTGCCGACATCCGTGCAACTTCATACACAGATGTCAATGCAAGTTGCACATGAAATCGCACAAAAATTGCTGGAACCTTTTTTTAAAGGTTGCTGCAAGTCACTCAAAGTCACTCCAATTTGACTGGTTCCATAGCAGCAAATAGGGTGTGACTTGTCATGTGACTTTGACCTATCAAGTCACATGACAACTCACACCCAATGTGAATGGGAGCTTAAAGCTTTAGGTAACGCATTAAACCTGCACTATGCCAACCATGCCTGTATTTCACTCACGATAATGTAAGCTGTCAACAGTGTTGCGACACATTTGTCTAGCTACAGAGTGATACAATGATTATATGTTCTTTATCCATGATTCATCGATACATTTTTCTAACTATAACACCAGTCTAAACTAGTTCTAAAGAATGACGTCTTGATGTCACATTTGTTTAATTTGTGCAGTAAAAAAACAAGCCTTGCTGTAAAGATTATAGTTTTATATATTGTGTTAAATGTCCATCATAAAGGTGGCCGGGTACTATAAAATATGATTCCTTTTTTAGTTTTGGATTGAATGGGAAAGGTTGGATTGTCACATTCAGGCCTTTTTTCCCCCTCAGAGAATAGGTGCAGGAACTCCTCAAATTTTGAGTCACCCCTCATCTCCACCCCCTACCCACCTCCAAGCACTATCCCTTGGTTTACCCCCTTCCCATCTCCCAGTACTGTCCCCTTTAGAGAATACAGAATCAAGTATCATTTTGTGGTGCCAAGTAGTTTGTATGTAATGTGTTGATAACAAGAAAAGCAGTAAAATACAGTAGATCCCCTGCAGCCAGCAACAAAATATCTCCCACACAACAATTTGACCTCCAGCAGTAACAACAGATCTCCCAGCATCAATAGGCCCTCTAGCAACATAGACTCCTCCTTCAACAAGAGATCCCTCCCAGCAACAACTGACCCCCCCGCAACACAAGACTCTCCTAGCAACAACAGACCCCAATACAAAAAGATTCCCACCAGTGACAAAAGATCCCCCAGTAGCCAGCATCAATAGAACCTCCAGAAAACCCCAGAACCCCTGGCCATTACATACATTCAGTGCTGGAGATATTGGAACTGCATTACCCCACATTCACGCTGAAAAAAGCCCAGGCTGCGCTTATATTGAGATTCATCCTATTTTACCTCGGTGACCATTGTCACCAAGGTAGAAAGTGATGGGAAACCCAAAAATTTCAGAGCCGTTACCATAACAGGCAGTGGGGGACATCCAATGACAGCTCATTAAAATGGAAATTTAGCTCACTCTGCAGAGATTTCCTTTTATTGCTTAGATTTTACTGTGTATGGCCAGTTTAAGTATATCACTAGAGGTTATATATAGTTTAGTTACATGCATGCAAAAAAAAAGAAACCAGAAACAAGTATATCCACATAAAAACCTAATACATGGTACAGCAAAATATTTACGTGAAAACCTTGCAAATATTAATTTGTACATATGAGAACTGTTTATTTGCATGAAAATAGTCTTAAAGGTTAACTCCATTTTAATTTGAAAAAATGTAAAATAAAAAAATTAATATAGGCTATGTAATTGCTACACAAGCCATATTGTAATTGAATGTGATTAAACTTTACCGTTCCAATACACAGCCATAGTAATTTCCTGTAAAATGCAATGTAATATGGCAAGCTGGAGACAGTCTGTATACAGATGGTGTATAGAATGCCCCCAGAAATGTTATTTCCTGCTTGTGTGATTGGCTTACTGATTTTCCCAGATTTTTGGCATCTCCTGAACAAAAATGTCCCTTTGGTGAGATACTCCCAACGGGAAATCATGTCTAAAAGGATGTAGACCCTGCCAGCACATTTAACTCCAATGAAGGGTGCTTGACTCTCCTGTAGAAGATTGGGAACAGGATGGAGACCTAGGGGATGATCCCACTGGAGATGTCTGAAGGGCTTTTACTCTGGAACCTCATGTGTGGGAGCTGGGTGCCTCTCTTGAATATAAATTATGCTGTTGCTACTGGTGGTGATTGCTACAGAATTCTAACATAGGATCATGACTTAAAGGCTCTTTTCCTGTATAATGTCAAGTATAGTAGAGTTCTGCAACCCTACACTTTCTCCCATGGACTCTAAATAATATAATACTTTTTGTGCTTTCACCTAAGAGTAACTGGCGCCCATCTGTCTACATTTCCCACTATGGCCAAGTAACGTTGGTCCATCCAGTCCCTGTGGGCAGGAAGAGGGGGGCAATTACTGATACTGGGGTATCACCATATCTGCAGGAGTCGGGGGGGGGTGCTAAATTCTGCTTTGTGATTATTACCTACAGGTAAGATTATAATTAAGCTTACCTGTAGGTTAAATGAATATCCCCTAAACATGCACCATTTAGGAGATATTCACTGGTTTGGCAGCTGGTGACAACATTGGGCACACGCTCTTAAGGAACAGCATACTCATGCCTAGGGTTGCCACCTCATTCCTTTAAAACAGAACAGATTAACCACTTGCCCGACTGAGGATTTACCCACCTTCCTGACCAGGCCAGTTATGCAACGCTGCACCCAAATGAAATAAACGTCTTTTTCCCCATTAATTGAGCTTTCTTTTGGTGGTATTTGATCGCCTGTACTTTTTTTTATTTTTTGTGCAAAAAAAAAAAAAAGGCAATTTTGAGATAATGTTTTTTGGACTTTTTGCTATTAAACAGGTCTAGTAAAAAAAAAAAAAAAAAAATATCAAATTCTGTCAAATTTAGGCCAAGATGTATTCTGCTGCATGTCTTTGCTAAAAAAAAAAAATCCCAATAAGTGAAAATTATAGCGTTTTCAAATGGCGGCATAGATACTGGAATTTTTGTTTGTTTTTTACGAATGGTGGCGATCAGCGACTTATAGCGGGACTGCAGCTGGCATTCTGACACTGGGGGGAACTGACTTAGTGTCACGGACATCCCCAGTGACACCAATACAGTGATCAGTGCTCAAAAAAAAAAAAAAAAAAAAAAAAAAACACCCACTACTAATGGCACTGGGCAGGAAGGGGTTAACAGTGTGCTGGGAGTGTTTTACTGGGGGGGCAGTGTTGTTGGTGCTTCACTGTAAGCAAACTGCTCTGCACAGCCATCAAGAGCAGTGTGCCCAAGCCGACAGGGAGGAGGACTGTTAGTAACCAAAGCAGCCCTCCTCCCCATCGGAGATCCTTGGTAATTACTGAGCACTGGTGGGTAATCACTAGCCGGGACCCAGTGATTGACAGCCGTGGCTGTGAATGGTGGCGTGGGTAGGGCTCGTGCGCGGCCCCTACCCAGAAATGCAAAATCACACACAGACATATACACACACACATATGTATATATACATATACACATACATACACACACGCACTTTTGCGCACCCCTGCCGCCCTGTAGCAGTATATCTGCAATAGGGCAGCGGGGATGTGGTTAAGGACAGGCCACAGAACCTGTGTAATTAATATGTGTTTGGATTTAAAGGGATAAAGTGGCAACCCTACTCATGCCATTCTTTCAGAGCTCTGTGCTGTGGCTGCTGCATGCATGTGTGGGAGTGACGTCATCACGTCCACAAACCCGGGTGTAGGGTTGCCATCATCCATTTATCCCAAACACATTACACAAGTTTATAAGGCTAATTTATTGCAGAAAAGGCACAGAGTTTAATTATCACCATAATCAGCCACAGAACCTGTGTAATTAATATGCGGTCGATTTTAAAGGGATGAGGTGGCAACCCTACCCGGAAGGAAGACCAGGTGAAGATAGTAGCCCGACAGCGTGCTGCTGGAGGGTTTCATTTCAAGGCTTTCATAATGTGCCAGTATGTGATGCATACTAGCACATATTACTTAGCAGGAGGGATTTATTTTTCTCTTTCTAAAGTTTACCACTTTAAAGTAAACCTGAAATCCTAAATTAGTGTCAGGTCTGACAGTCCTGCTATCATTAAAATATGGCATTACGGCCCCCCACACTACCCATAAGCAAGTTTCCCAAATTCTAAATAGCTGCTGCCTTGCTGGAACTTTTTCTGCCAGCTATGACTAACAGCAGGCATTATGTGAGACAAGGGCACAGACTGGCTGCTCGGGCAACTATTGAAGGATCGTCAACCAGTTACATTTTGTACATAACAGATATTAAAAATATGCCCTGGTCATGAAGGGGGTAAAACCTTTCAGGGGTCAAGTGGTTAAAACCGAAATTTAGTTTGTTTTTTTAATCAACACAAGGGACAGTACTTGCATTTAAGAAGTATCCCTTGTGCTGCTGGCTTTCAGTCCATGTGAAAAACCTTCCAACCAGCTGAGTATTTTTTTTTTTTACTCTGCCAAGTCTGGGGAAAAATGCCTGATAAGCCCCTAGTCACTGAAGCGGCCAAGAGTTTATATTAGAATGGGGAGTTTCATAGACATAAGGCTTATTAACCTGGTGAGCTGAAAGCAGACTTGTTCTGCAACAGAGCCTTACAGCCATGGCAGTGAAACGGTTAAGAGAGGACCATTGGGCCTGGGTGGCAAACACAACCAACTGGTCCTTTCATAGTATGGACAGATTTTGTGTGTCAAAATACACACACACACACACAGGATATAAAAAGTCTACACACCCCTGTTAAAATGTCGGGTTTCTGAGATTTGAAAAAAAAACAAAACAAAAAAAAAACGAAAGAAATCATTGCGGAACTGCATTCTTCTAGGAGGGGGAAGTAAACAAAAAACTAAAATAATGCAGATGCACAAGTGTGCATATTCTCATAACTGGGGATGTAGCTGTGTTCAGAATTAAGCAATGACATTCAAAATCATGTTAAATAGGAGTCAGTACACACCTGCCATCATTTAAAGTGCCTCTGATTAACCCCAAATAAAGTTCAGCTGTTCTAGTAGGTCTTTCCTGACATTTTCTTAGTCGCATCCTATAGCAAAAGCCATGGACTGCAGAGAGCTTCCAAAGCATCAGAGGGATTTCATTGTTAAAAAGGGTGAGTCAGGAGAAGGGTACAAAAGAATTTCCAAGGCATTAGATATACCATGGAATGCAGTGACCGTCATCAAGTGGAGAAAATATGGAGCAACAGAACTGTACGTCTTCTAAAATTGATGAAAAGACAAGAAGAAAACTGGTCTGGGAGGCTGCCAAGATGCCTACAGTAACATTAAAGGAGCTGCAGAAATATCTGGCAACTACTGGCTGTGTGGTACATGTGACAACAATCTCCCGCATTTTTCATATGTCTGGGCTATGGGTTAGAGCGGCAAGACGGAAGCCTATTCTTACAAAGAAAAACATCCAAGCCCAATATGGCTGCCATACATGAATAGGGCCATGCGGTGAGTGAGTAATGGTTGGGAGCAACTCCCTAACGAGTTTCGTGTCATAACACTTTTTCAAAGGGACAGAGCCCTGTATAAACTGATTCCTTATATATAATTTATGAGCAGTTAAGCGTTGCCGCGTCATCGCCTATTGTCTAATAGACAATATGGCCGTTGCCGACGCTCACTGCGCATGCGCAACTATAGATTGGGCTCTAGCAATCACAGCTGGCAAAATGGCTGCCACTCGCACGCAGTGCGCAAAAAGTCAGCGATGATGAGGTAACGCTTAACTGCGCATGCGCGCCAAATTATATATAAGGAGTCAGTTTATACAGGGCTCTCTCCCTTTGAAAAAGTGTTATGACACGAAACGCATTAGGTAGTTGCCCCCAACCATTACTCACTCACCGCATGGCCCTATTCATGTATGGCAGCCATATTGGATTTACCTTATGTAAGTGTTTACCTTTTTATTGAATTTTCTGATGTTACTTCACTTTGATCATTAAAACTACTACACTATTGGATTTGTTTTTCTCTTTTGGGCTCGTTTTTTTGCATCTTTGAGCCCCCTTCCCTTAATGTGCTTTTTTACATTGGATTCATCCTTAAATGCGTGATCCCCCTGATGGCTGAAACCCGTATTGCTGGATGCTGTTAACCTGGTCTGATAGGTGTGATCTTACACTGCTGGAGAGTGGTAACCTGTCCTAGATGGATAACACCTGGTGGCTAATCCCTACCCGACGACTTCATCCATACGCAGAGTTCCCATTCCCTGAGCACCGTGGAGTAGGTCTTATATACTCCAACACACAATCATTTGTGCTATCTGGTTGGTGCATTAGACACCTATTCCTCACAGCCATGGCAGTCACGGAAGTTGTTCTATACATATTGACTATCACCATTTTCACGTTGCACCTTATGGAATATACCTAGGACTGATCTTCTGGTGTTATACTAACAATATTGTTCATTTATCTGCATCATTACCTAACACTTTTTAGCGCTGCATTTTTATTTATTTATTGACAGATTTGGAGTGTTTTTGCAAGTAAGAGTGGGCAAATATTGCCAAGTCAAGATATGCCATGCTATAGACTCATACCCAAAAAGACTGAGTGCTGGAATAAAATCAAAAGGTGCTTCAACAAAGGATTAGTTTAAGGGTGTGCACACTTATGCAACCATATTTTAGGTTTTTTTTTTTTTTACTTCCCTCCACCTAAAAGATTTCAGTTTGTTGTACAGTTTACAGGTCAAATTAAACTTTGGAAAAAGTTCTGAAATCATTTATCTTTGTCATTTTTTTACATCACAGAAACCTGACATTTTAGTGTGTTTTGACATTTTAGGGGTGTGTAGACATTATATCCACTGTATGTGGAAAGGTTGAACATAGTCAGGCTCACCCTGTGACAGTCTGTTCCTTGTATTAACCCTGACGCACTGGAAGATTACAGCGGTGTGGGAGGGGGAGGGACGGAGCAGTATGGAGGAAATTTTTCACTAACAGAAGAGGAATCAACACAGACGACAGACTACTGAATGCAAATTATGTCCCTAGTGCAAATTTTTCTGTTTGTGATTTTGGCTGCACTTAGGATTTAGTTTTCGGTCACATTGAATCTGACTTTGAAATCATGCAACTTCACTTGAAGTTGCACAAATTTCAAAGTTGGACGGCAGTGCCACTTCAGGTACGACTTACAAGACATCTATGCGACTTCATGCACAGATGTCTATGCAAGTCGCACCTGAACTTGCAAAAAGTAGTGCATGTACTACTTTCAAAATCTGTGCGACTGACAAAGTTGGAATTGCACAGATACCACTGCTTCAATTAGGACAAGGTGCAACTTGTAATGCGATTTTAAACTATCGCATGACAAGTCACACCAGTATGACCAGGGTCTTAAGAATTCAAAGCTGTGCAGTCATGTCAAAGAGGAAGGTAGGGGCACACTATATTACTGGTCGTGCAACAAATAGTTTACTGTAGCTAATGGAGAATACATGAGAAATGTGCATGTATTGCAGAGATGTACTAAATATTTTTCTTTATTTTGTCTTGACATACTTTTTAGAATACTAACAAGTGGCAAGATGGCAAGGCTTGTGACATGCTATGGGGGTTATTTACTAGAAGTGGAGCGTGTATAATCTGATGCAGCTGTGTATAGAAACACATCAGCTTTCAGGTTTTATTGTCAAAGCTTAATGAAACAAGCTGAAGTTAGAAGCTGATTGGCACAGCTGCACCAAATTCTGAGTATACCAGTTTCAGTAAATTCCCGGTCACACTGGGTGCAACTTGGCTTGAGATTTGCATGCCATGCGGCTTGCAAATCGTATGCCAAGTTGCACCCTACTGTCTGCAATTAGAGTGGTCATAGTGGTACAGTTCTGACTTGGTCGGAGCCGTACAGATTTCTAAAGTATTACATGCACTACGTTTGGTGCGATTTGCATAGCAATCTGTGTCAGATGTCTTGCAAATCGCACCTGAAATCAGCATGTCCCCCACTTAGAAATTGTGCGATTTACAGTGAAGTCGCACAATTTCAAAGTCGGGCTTGATGTGACCTTAGCGTAAAGGTAATTTAAAACTGCAAGAATGAGACATGGAAAAAAGGTTAAAAACCATATTCCTTTCACTATTTACTATATTCTATATTTCTACATACTGTAGAATGTTCAAGTTGATTTATTTCACAAATAAAATTCACTCCAATTATCATATAATTTCTTTTTTATTCCAGGTGATTGGGTCAGACTAGCTGGCCTTGTCTTTGTTTGTGTTCCCAACCACCATCTGTTCTTGATGAATGCTGCACCTAGCCATAATTTCCTGCATACTGCTTATGAAGAGGATATTCCAAAATACTGGTATCATAGGAACCAAATGTTTTATTTCTAAGATTTATCTATGTTACAGTGCTGTAAGCCTGGAATGCAATCATGGCAGAACACACAATGCATTCTTTTTTAACATTAAGACTGGGTTCACACTGCTGCCGAATGGGAAACGCTGCGAATCCTGTGCATTTCCCACACCACAATCGCATGGGCGTTCATGCGATCTTGTGCAGGTGTTAATTTTAAATGAATGACATCCCGAAACAGATCATAAAATGTGATTGCCAGAAACCCATGCGATGCAATTCACATGTGATAAAAAAAAAAAAAAAAAAAAGGAAAAGAAGGTCCTGCCCAGGGGTGGACTGACCATTTGGAAACTCGGGCACTGCCCGAGGGCCCAGGGTCAGTAGGGGGCCCCATGAGATGCCCTGTTACCATTTTCATAGGCTTTTTTTGAGTTAGGGGGCAAGGACACAGGGGCCCCATGATTCCCTATTGCCCGGGGGCCCCATGAGTTGTCAGTCCGCCCCTGGTCCTGCACCTTTTTGGTACAGATGCAATGCGATTTGAGCCATACAAAATATGGCATGCAGACAGGTGGATGTGCTTAGTTGAGAGCCCCCTCCTCCCCTTCCTGAAGACTCCTGTATGACATCATTTGCCTAGGCATGGAAACCAGGAAGTAACTGAAAAAATGTAAATTAATTTAAAAAAGTAAATATGTACTTTCCTATCTATTTACTAATGCTAGCAGCATAAGGATTATATATAGTCAATGTTGATTGGAAGAGTGAACTTCTGCTTTAAATGAGCCCTTGAGTTTTTGTTTTTACAGCATTGTAATACAGGATGTTTGTATAATCTTAGAATGCAATCTGTGTCATCAGAATCATTTCATCTGATCCTTACCCATTAGGGTTTAGACTGGAAGTGTAAATCATTTACAAAAGTCAACCCAGCATGACAAATGATCAGTCCCTGATATTTGCAGACAGTTGAAAAATCAGATTTTACAAACCATCTGTAAATTTACTGACTGTTGACAACCCTGCTACATACCTTGATTTGGCTGAAAGATGTTGATATCGCTACCAACATTTATTAGGCTGGGTTCACACTAATGCAGTGCAGGATACCACACGTAATTCGCACAGGAATCTCACCGCATTGCATGCAATGCCTGTGCGGTGCGATTTGAGCCATATTTTGTATGGCTCAAATCGCATTGCATCTGTACCAAAAAGGTGCAGGACCAGGGGCGAACTGACAACTCATGGGGCTCCCGGGCAATAGGGAATCATGGGGCCCCTGTGTCCTTGCCCCCCAACTCAAAAAAAGCCTATGAAAATGGTACCAGAGGCATCTCATGGGGCCCTCTACTGACCCTGGGCCCTCGGGCAGTGCCCGAGTTTCCAAATGCAAGGGATGAAAGGAACGAAATGGACCATGGCTGTTCTTTCTACAGAAAGGTGGTTTTGCACACTCTTCCACCTGCTCTTGAAGTTTATCATTCTGGAGAAATAGTCTTATAGCCGAGAGAACTCATCTGAGCCTTGACCTATGAAGGGGAAGGCCAGACGAACCATTGACAGCTCTTGGAATAGTGCTTAGCATAGGGATGCTAATGGGTATACATAGTTGCCTGTCAAACATGAGCATTAGGGCTTGTTTGCATGTTCAGCGAACATAGCTGCTCCTCTGAAACGTGATCCCACATAGTCACTATTCATAGGGCATTTAACAGTTTAGTATTGTCCATATCTTTGAAGTGACGTGCAGTGCTGTAACCTGTGTTACTGCAACGCATTTTAAGTGCATTGGCATGTGGCAGTGCCATCTTCAACAGAAAAGTGTTTTCCACCTGAGTATTATTATTATTATATAGGATTTATATAGCACCAACGGTTTGCTCAGCGCTTTACAATATAGTGGGAGACAATACAGTAACAATACAGTTCAATACAAGAGGGAATTGAGGGCCCTGCTCCCCTTGGAGCTTACAATCTAGGAGGGAGGGGTGAGTGGTACAATAGGTAAAACTGTGGGGGATGGAGTGGTTGGAAGCGTAGAGGATTCCAGTATTAGCAGAGGGCAGGATAGGCTTCCTTGAAGAGATAGGTTTTTAATGATCACCTAAAGGTAAGTAGAGTAGGTGATAGTCTGATAGATTGGGGTAGGGAGTTCCAGAGGATGGGTGACGCCCTGGAAAAGTCTTGGAGATGAGCATGGGAGGAGGAGATAAGGGAGCTAGAGAGTAAGAGGTCTTGTGAGGAGCGGAGTGTACAGTTTGGGTGATATTTAGAGATAAGATCGGATATGTAAATTGGGGCAGTGTTGTGGATGGCTTTGTATGTCATAGTTAGTGTTTTGAATTTTATCCGTTGGGTAAGTCCATGAGTAGGGTATCATTTTTCAGCTGCTTACTAGTGAAAAATGTCATGCCACTATTGCCACTCCTCTTGAAACAACTTCATGCTTCCATTCATCGGGGAGAATGGAAGGCTGTGCCTTGAAAACGTGATGTTTTGACTTCGAAAGGCAGTCATCTGAGTCATCCCGTTCTGGGCCTGCCACCCTAATGAATGACTGGACCTAAGAGACACTTGAACGCTGCTTGGCCTTTTCAAGGAGGTTGATCAACCTTCTTCTACCTCTGGTGAAGGCAAATGTGTATGGCTTGGATAAAGGTGCCCTCAGAGCCAGGAATAAAGATGGCTATGATGGGCTCAGGGCCTCCTTGGTAAGGAGGGCACACTGTGGTGCCCTGTACTCCTGTGCTGGGCTGCATCCTTGATGTTGTGCCTAGAGTCCGCTGGCATAAGTGGTTGGAGAACTCAGAGAATCGTTAACTATTTGTCCATGAAGGACCATGACTTGCTGGCTTCCAGTCTCCTTTGTCCTTAGAGACGTTTCAGTGGCAAGATCTTCAGACATATTAGTCTGGTATTAGGTCTGCACCGCAGGCTCAGCACGTTTACACTTTGTCACTCTTTGAGCTCAGGGAAGCAGAAATGCCAAGCACTCATCGGAAACTTTATCCTGGATGAGACCTGCGTTGTTGGATGAGCCATTGGACTCATCATGACATTGCAACACTTTTAGCTTGACCCTATGCAACAGCGGGTTAGGCTGTACAAGAAGATGAAGGCTGTTGCTCATGGAAAGTCATGCTTTTTCCTCTTACTTCCCACACTGATAGTCCCTACCTGAGCACATGGAGGTCTTGGTTATGTGGCAGAAGGCTCATGTTGGAGCAAGGATGCCAAAACTGCGCAGGAAGTACAATGAAAGACTCCGAGAAAGAAGAAAACAGATGAGACATGTGCCTGAATCACCTCCCTCCCCCCATTCACCTGCAGCATAAGCAAGGGAAAACAGAAGATGTTTCCAAACCCACCTCGCACATGCATGAGCCTGGACATGCCATAACAAAGATGGCCACCACAAGAGGCCCTCTGTGCAGTGTATGTGAAGATGCCATAGCAAGTCATGAGACCGGAAACAGCCACAAACCCCAGATCGGATCGTGCATGCATGCTGGTCACAGGTGAAAGGAAAAAACTGCTGACAAAAGAAAAATCCCCCAAATCACTCTCACAAAGGAAAAATGACAAAACCTAATGAAGGTAGAGGCAAGGGAGGAAGACAAAAAGGGATAACACTAACCTGTGGGAGAAAAGGCAGCACTAACCCCAGCACCATGATCCTGCTCAGGTGTGCAGAGAAACACATGCAGCATGGACTGCAGCAAACACCAGCTCAGGTGCAGCACATGAGGTTCTGACAACTCTGGTTAGATAACTTCTCAGCCCCCAAAACCACCAGAAGGGGCTCCCTACCTTGTTGGTGCATTTAGCAACCTAAGATGCAGGACTGCACCTGGGAGAGGCTGAACCCAGACGGACTGACTCAAGCAGCAGGTATGGCCTTATTGCAACATCACAGTCTTGTAGGGGTGGATCTTGAGGGCAAAAAGGAGAATGGGGGAGGCTGCTCTCAGTCAGACTTTTATAGATTTACACAGGTCATGTGGGTGGATATAGAGGCAAAGCTATATCACATGTATGTATGCTGCTATGGATTGGTGTCAGGAAAAAGGTTTGCCTTTAGTTACACTTTAAAACAAGCAAGTATAATACACCTTCCCACATATTTACATAATAAGGATTAAAAAGTGTTCATGTTGATTGAGAGAGTAAAATTCCACTTTAAAGAAGTTGTACAGTCAATTTTATTTAACTAAAAATAAAAAAAGATTTTATACTTACATGCTCTGTGCAAGGGTCTTGCACAGAGTGGCCCCAACCCTCCTCTTCTTGGTTCCCCCACCGGTGCTCTCCACTCCACCTCTCCACCATATGCCACCATAGATAGTCCATTTCTATGGGGGCACACATGCAATCTTGCTCCCAGGCTGGGCTGTGTGCATCTATTGACAGACACAGTGTGGCTCAGCCCCACCCCCATCACAGGATTTGATTGACAGCAGCAGAATCCAACGGCTCTGACTGCTTTCAGCCAGGCTTGTGACAGCAAGGAGAAAGGACAGAAGACCCGTAGACGGGCACAGCGCTGGATCGGGATAGGGTAAGTATTGGGGGGGCGGGGGACAACAACTGCAAGATTTATTTTACCTTGATGCATAGAATGCATTAAGGTGAAAAAAACCTTTTGACTTTAGAACCACTTTAATATACTGAGGGCACGGTAATACATAGAGAGGTTGTGCCAGAAGTCAGTAAAGAGGAATTAACCATTTGAATAATCAACGTTTCTTAAAGAAGAACTGTTTGTTGTAAACAATTAGATTGAACCTTTCCTTGCATCGGGTTGAATTTATTAGTAAGAACTGAGAAAGAACAGTCTGTGCTACACCATAGCAAACCTGTGCTATAAAATAACAGCTAGGGAACCAAAACGTTTATTTCAAAGGCAAGTTAAGTGAAGGTGTAGCCAGATATAAAAGACCCCAATCTTAATCCAGCTATGCATTCGTTAAAATACCGTTTGTGGGAAAAAGAGATGAAGTAGACATGACTGACACAACTTCATAGCTATTGTCTCCGATTTGTAGCTGGGATAGCTCATTATCACACACATGGCTTGCACTGGTGTTGTGTACGGAAGGTTTTTGAACACACATAAAAAGCTAAATTCTGAAATGTATCAGGAAGCAGCGTTCACACTCCTTGAAAAATATAAATGAAAGTCTCATCATTATAATAAACCACAGATAAAGACTTGAAATTTCTTGATCATAAAGGATAGAGAAATGTAAAAGGAACACAATTGATGGTAAAGGAGATTCATAATGAGTGCAAAATATTGCTATATCCTATTATGTTTCTTGAACATATCTTCATGAGTGTTCCTACTAGAGGATGATGAAATGGTCTTCTTGCAAAGAAGTGTCTGCCAAAAACAGTCTGTCCTGCTCATAGCAACTAAGGCTGGCCATACATGGGTCAAAATTCAACTGATTTTTCGTCCCAAAATTGGACCTAAGAATAATTGGCCAATTTTCGCTCTGTTAGTGGGTCAATGGCACCGGCCTATTTTCATGGTTTCTCCCCTTTTCAGTGATCAGGCATGTTGGAAAATTTGTGAAGAACGACAGATTTTCGCCTCAATGTTGGTCAAATCGTATGATTATTGTTCCAAAAAAAATATGCGCGTGAGCCGTGACCTGGAAGGAACAGAAGCTTCGCCTGTTATATGGGGTGAACTTTATGACTTGGTCGGCCAATTTCAAAATCATTGATGGCACCATCGGATTACCAAGTGAACGACATTTACGATTTTCTGACGAAAAATCGTTCAGAATTCGAACCATGTATGGCCTGTATAAGTAATAGGAATTTCTATTTCACCTTTAATTTCAAATTTGAATATCAGACTCACAACAAAAAACAGCCCTTTTCCCCACATGTATAGACAGAGTCAAGCACGGTTGGCAACAACCCCCTTCTCTCTACCATGATTTTTGTATGGCTAAATTCTAGCACCTTCATTTGTTCAAACCAGAACATTTTCAGTGTTATCCACGGTGTACAGTCAAAGGTTTCCCAGAACACCAAAGTTGCAATGCAATTATTTACCTTTTGCAACACCTCAGCATTCTTTTGTTTTAAAGCAGGGGTCTCCAAACTTTCTAAACAAAGGGCCAATTTACTGTCCTTCAAACTTTAGGGAGGCCGGACTGTGGCCAAGGAGAGAAGAAAATGTCCTGTCCAACAGGGTGCAAGAACCCTAAGGCTGCATTCACATCTAGCGTAGACTAGATGAACATTTTTTTTGCGTGTTTCTCTTGTGACAAACATATGGTGGCTAATACACCAATAGAAGCTCCTGCACCTTTTTTGGGCGTACAGCTTGGCACATTTTTTACCGCACATTTTCCTGGACGCATTTTGGGTACCAACAACAAATAATGGTACCCCAAGCTCAACATACATTTTTTCATGCGTTCCATGAACATGTGCACTCATGAAATGTACAGATGTGAACAGAGCCTAAGACCTCTTTGCATCTACTGTATTTTTTTGACATTCAGTTTCACTGTTGGAAACTTCTGCTTAGGCATTTTTTAGCATATGCTTAGTTTGCACTGACCCGGCGCATGGTAAAAATGCAAAATTATATATTAATTACCATATTCAATGTCCATTAAAGTGGTTGTAAACCTCAGACACAAAATATGAACAAAGCATACCCTCTATAGTGCGTTTAAATTAGAGTACTAAATGCCATTTCTGTCTGCTGCTTCGTTCCTCTGCTATCAGCATGAATCACTTCTGACAAGTTTTCCTGACACCAAGATAAAAATGATGATGGGGAGGGACCTCCAGCAGATTGACAGCCTCAGCTCTGTTCCTGTAGGTTGTGTGTGTGGGTGTATGCCTCTTCCCTCCAATCAGCTCCCAGAGCTCTCTTCACTGAGCTCTGTACTGTGTAAGTTCAGCTCTCCGCCACCTTTTTTCTAAACTCTCAGACAAGCTTTATAAATTCAGCACTTTGAATAGCTGTAGAGAAGAAAATACTGCAGATAAACAGGTACAACTTATGTAGGAGGATTTGTGTCATCTCTGTGTATCATCTGATAACAGTCACATCACTGGCTATATGGATGGGTTTACAACCACTTTAATTCTAGCCTACTGCTAATAATCAAAATAGTCTTGAAGTTTGTAAATATACTTTTTGAAGAATCCCATAGGGTTTACTTCCTTTAATATAGTGACATATATTAACCATGCCCTGTAAAAAGGCACTGCTGTGTCACTTATATCATAGAACCTGTCTTCTGAACTACAACTATACTGCAAAGAAGCTTCAGAAGGCACAGACAGTACAGGAAAAGCCCCACATCAGCTGATAAAAGGGGGGTTTTCCCCAGAAACATGTCCCTACAAGGCATCTAGACTCAGGCATGATGTCATCACAGTAGATGTAGGTTCTTCTGACCGTGTTTGGCATTGATTACCCAGAGGGGTTCCCATCCTTTCTCTATTTCAGAGGACTCCCCTGCTTCCCCTAACCAGGGCTGCTTGGAACTATGAGAACTTACTCCACAGCTTGATCTGGCTGCACTGTTACATGCAACCGTACAAGACCACTTTATTGAGTACACTAGCTTTGAGTGTTGTCATTGAATAAGTCCTACAGTTTTTATTACTACACTTAGAGTCCTTCCCTGCACTATTTTTTTCACATGGGATGCATAGTCCTAAGAAATCAAAAATGCATACACAAAAGCAGGCTAAAAGGCACCACAAAACTTGCAGGGAATCTAGAAAATGTGGAAACAAATGTCCATTAGACAGGCACATAACATGAAAATAGATTTTTAACCACTTGCCGACCAGCAGTAGTACATTTTACTGCTGGTTGGTGGCTTTCCTGGTATGTTGAGGTGCGCATGCGTGCTGCGTGCCTCCCCGGGTGTGCTCTGAAAACGCTGTGTCCACCTGACACAGTGGATTGCTGTGCTCAATAGTGGGCCGCTGTGAGTGGTCCAAATACCATGTGATCGCTGTATGATCACGTCATGTAGTAAACAACAGTCATGAATGGAATCCGTTCATGACATCATTGTTTACTATTGTGTGTAATCTGTGATTGGTCACCAGTGATGACATGGTACCTGAGCTATTCACAGCACCCTGTACCATGTGATAGCTATGAGCCAATCACAGCATTACAATAGTAAACAATGGGTAATGAATGAAAGCCAGTCATGACAGTTCAAACGATTGCTGTTACAGTGATCATCAAAAGTAAACAATCCCTGATCACCACCACTACTCCAGAGTAGTACAGTTTCAATTGTAAAAAAAGAAATAAAATGTTAAAAACTGAATAAAAATGATTTATTAATTTTTTGGGGTTTTTTACATACTGTCACCAGTCAGTATTCCTGCTCACCACCAAACCAGTCATATGATTACACTGTACTGCACTGGTGAAAATTGTGAAAGAAACCCAAATTTTATTCACATTCTTTATTTTCCAAAAAATTGTGGAAAAAAATTACAATTTCAAAAAACTCAACATGCCTCTTACTAAATACCTTGGATGATCTACTTTCCAAAAAGGAGTCATTTGGGGGAATTTGCACTGTCCTTGCATTTTAGGGCCTCAAGAAATGAGACAGGCAGTCAGTACATCAGGATTGAACAATCTCCCAATATACACCCACTTTATTAGGTACACCTTGCTAGTGCCAAGAAAATATCCCTCACACCACCACCAGCCTAAACACTTGATACAAGACATGGTATTTTGCAAACCTTGGTTGTAACGAGTGGTTATTTGAGTTACTGTTGCCTTTCTATCATCTCGAACCAGTCTTCCCATTCTCCTCTGACATCAACAAGGCATTTTCGTCCACACAACTGCCGCTCACTGGATATTTTCTCTTTTTCGGACCATTCTCTGTAAACCCTAGAGATGGTTGTGCTTGAAAATCCCAGTAGATCAACAGTTTTTGAAATACTCAGACCAGCTGGTCTGGCACCAACAACCATGCCACATTTAAAGTCACTTAAATGCCCTATCTTCCTCATTATGATGCTCAGCTTGAACTTCAGCAAGTCATCTTCACCATGTCTAGATGCCTAAATGCACTGAATTGCTGCCATGTGATTGGCTGATTAGCAATTTGTGTTACCAAGCAATTGAACAGGTATACCTAATAAAGTGGCCGGTGAATGTATATACCAGGGGTTGGCAAACTTTTTGACTTGAGGGCCGCAATGGGTTCATATATTGGACCCGGGAGCCGGACCAAGAGTAGATGAATGATGTGTATGTGTCATCCATAGTAAGTATAGTAATATTCCCCCATAGTAAGCATAGTAATTAATCCCCCATAGTAATTCATCCCCCATAGTAATTCATCCCCCATATAGTAATTCATCCCCCATATAGTAATTCATCCCCCATAGTAATTCATCCCCCATAGTAATTCATCCCCCATATAGTAATTCATCCCCCATATAGTAATTCATCCCCCATATAGTAATTCATCCCCCATAGTAATTCATCCCCCATATAGTAATTCATCCCCCATATAGTAATTCATCCCCCCTATAGTAATTCATTCCCCATATTAATTCATCCCCCATATTAAGTCCCCAAGTCCCCCCTGTGTCAATTCACTTACCTTTGCTCCGCGCGTTCCTCTCGCCGTGTTCCCGCGCCGTTCCGGTGTAGCATGAAAATCTGTCTCCTATGAGGATCTGTCCCCCTTGACGTATCTGCGCATGTGCCAGTTTCAGGCATTAGCAGCCGATCGGCGATCTCCGGCACATGCGCAGATACGTCGAGGGGGACAGATCCTCATAGAAGACAGATTTTCATGATACACCGGTCTTCAGGGCGGACTGTGAGAGGAGCCTAGCGGGAGCCTAGCTCTGCGGGCCGGATTAAAAGGTCCGCCGGGCCGTATACGGCCCGCGGGCTGTAGTTTGCCCATTGCTGGTATATACCATAGTTTGCAGACTTTTACACAGACTAAATAATATACATTGATTTGAGCTGTTTTACCAAAAAAAAGTAGCAGCATATATTTTTGACTAAATTTATGAAGGAAGATTGTTTGCAAAACTCATTACCAGAAACTAAGAAAAATGTGTTTTTTTCACATTTGTCAGTATATTTTTGTTTATTACAAAAAACTCCAAAAAAACAGTGGTAATTAATTACCACCAAAGACAGCTCTGTTTTTGTGAAGAAAAATATATAAATTTCAGTTGGGTATAGTGTTGCAAGCAATTGCCAGTGAAAGTAGCTCAGTGCTGAATAGCAAACAAAATTGCCCTGGTCATGGAGGGAGGTAAAGCCTTCCAGAGGTCAAGTGCTTAAAGTAAGCTTATATCCAATTGTCAATAATAATGATCATTTATATAGCTATTTCAATGATAAATTATAAAAGAAAGGTAAATGCTATAACTTTAGGTCTCCTTCAGGTTTATTAAAGCCATTGAACCATAAGAGTAAGAACTAGTCCAAAACTGGGAATGGAGATTTTATATGATGTTTATACCTGGCATTCATAAACTTCCAAATGACCAGCAAGGGAAGGCTTATACAAGAGCTCATCATAAAGAACTTATCTAATCATATAGTGAGTGGTATTAAAATGGATACTCAAGAATTCCCAGACTTAATGGAGGTCTACACCAAAGAAGGCACTACCGAAGACTTCTTGAGATAGAAATAAAATTAAATCCCAACTTGGCCAAAACATTTTATTTAGTTTTGGATAGAATGGGAAAAATAAAAAAAAACAAAGGGCGGGCATAGTTGGGCAATCCTGATTAAAGCTTGTGATAGCTCCCACAGTTCTATTAATCCCAGGCTCACCAGAAGATTATGGTCGCAGGGAGTGGTGGGGTGAACATCGATGGAGGAGATTTCTCCTAACAGGAGAGTCATTAGCACAAGGGACATATCCTACTGACTGTAAGTTATGTGCCTTTTGCTGATTTTAATGGTTTTTATGTTGACTGCCCTTAGGCTTTAAAGGCTCTGTTTTATCGCCATTTAGTTCTCTATTGGTAAGATTTCCCTTCATCTATTGAAAAGACAGGAGCTGGCAAGAAGTTTCTTCAACCAGGGTGAAGATAAGAAAACCTTTTTACTGGCTTTAGGCAGCACAGTGGCTAAATGGTTAGCACTTCCGCCTGGCAGCACTAGGGTCGTTGGTTCGAATCCCAGCCACGGCACCACCTGCCTGGAGTTGGCATGTTCTCCCTGTGCCTGTGTGGGTGTCCTCCGGGTACTCCGGTTTCCTCCCACACTCCAAAGACATGCTGGTAGGTGAATTGGATCCTGTCTAAATTGGCCCTAATATGTGTATGTATGAATGTAACCTTAGATTGTACACCCCTTGAGGGTTAGGGACTGATGTGAATGTATAATATATACGTAAAGCGCTGCATAAATTGACGGCGCTATATAAGTACCTGAAATAAATAAATAAATAAAAGTAGGAAAGGTTTTTATTTCTGACCATGCCTTCTTGTCCTAGTTAACAATGGCTCCCCCTATCTGTTAAAAAATACAACTGCTCCTCCATTTCTCATACAGGTGTCACAGGTTCAAAAAGTAAAGGAAATCTCCCCAATATAGTCATAGACAGAAATAGAAACCCAGGAGAAAAACAAATCTTTCTCCTTTCTATCCAAAGTAAAAAAAAAAACTGTAGTTATGCTTTAATGTGTTACACTACCCTAGTAATGTAATATATTGAATGTATGTATTGCATTACCTTAGTAAGAATACTACCATATTATCTTCACACACCTCACACACCACCACAGTATATCTGCCCTTAGTAGAAACAAGCCCTGGCAATCTGTTTAGTTTTTTTCTTTGATAATTATTTTTCCCATGCCAGTCTTATTTCCTTATTGCTCAATGACCTAATCCTGTTTTCCCAGTCCTGGTGCCAAGTTGCTGAGTTCTACGTTTGTATCTTATGGAGAGACATATCAAGGAGGAAGAGTGATTTTAAATTCAAAGGACTTAACTCCTAATTAAAGATCTGGGAACCACATTCTGATGGTAATAAGTAGTCAAAAAACATGGTATTACTGCAGTTACAAGGCTAAGAAGCCTTTGAGAGGAGCTCTGAAGAGATCACGTTATACCTATCTGTTGGGCAGACATCGAGCACTACACGCCTTAGGATGACGTGATCACTGGGTGTGGTGATGAATCATTTTTACTTTATTTTAAATATTTAGCTCTAATAACATATTAAGAAGTTGTTGTTATTTAACACTTTCATAAATCAGAAATGAACTCTATAACAAAGATGATGCATCCTTGTCCAGAAAAGACTCCCCATTTCTGAAAATGAAGATCTGTGTTAGTGGAGGGCATATTAGAGCTCTGTTAAGTTGGACAATCTTTGGCTGTGCTGCTTCCGTATAGCAATCGACCCGTCATCAGGAAGACATCAGGAAGACAACACAACCAGTCGCAAGACAGTAGTTTGTAGATGTATTGTGAATTGCACTATGTGGCCTTGCATCTGTATTAAAGTCAAAGTGCAGCCAAAATGAAAAACTCAAAAATCAGCACAAGGGACATAGCTGACAATTACAGCAAACTGTAATTTAAAAGAGAAGTTTAGGAATATATTTCTTTTAAATTATACTTACCTGGATGGATGCAGCATCAATCAGATGCTACATCTGTCCCCCTCTGGTTCTAAGTGTGAGAACTGAGCGATCAGACACCACTGATTGCTCAGTTCTCTCTCTTTGCTCTGAGCAGAGAGCCAGCGCTGTCAGTCTCCAGCTCTCTGCCCTGCACCCCAGCATTCACTGGAGCGCTGGGCTGTAGAGTGGGCAAGAGGGGCTGACTCAGCGTATTGCTGAGAGCCTGAACCAGCTACCGGTCCAGGGATCTGGGTGGATACCGACCTATTTATTTATCCCAGGTACTTCGATAGCACCGTCAATTTACGCAGCACTTTACATATATATTGTACGTTCCCATCAGTCCCTAACCCTCAAGGGGCGTACAATCTAAGGTCCCTAACTTGCATTCATACATACACTCATACATTCATACATACACATATTAGGGCCAATTTAGACAGGATCCAATTAACCTACCAGCATGACGTTGGAGTACCATGACTTTAAAGTCGGAATCTTTCCTCATCCTGAACTAACTGGGTGACGTCAGCCGACAGTGGACTTTCGCCCGTTGTCGGCTGAAAACGGGTCACAGAAGTGCAGAACGAACTGCACTCCTGTAATTCACAAGAGAAGTACAGCCAAACAAGCTTTGGCTGAACTTCTCCTTTAAAGTGTATCTAACCTGAGAAAAAAAGTTGGTAGTATATTAGCTTATATGGTAAATATTTTCTTGTAATATACAGTACCTAATATTGTTGTCTATTCCACTTAGATGCTTTATTTGTCATGTCTATTGCATAAATAATATAATATTTACATTGTAAGTCACTTATATATTTTTATGTTTGAATATAGTGAGTGGAGGGACAGATCTTTCTGAACTTTCTTGTTTCTTGTGCCTTGCTGCTTCCTGTACTGGTGACAAAGTTGCCACTTGGAAAGAAAGTTAGCAGAAAATCTCCCAAACAGGGACACAGACACAAAATCTGAGAAATGTTCCAACCTTTTTCTACACTATCCAACCACAGCAATAAAAAGTAAAAGCTGCAGTTCCATTTGAAGTGGTTGTAAAGGCTCAAGGTTTTTTACCTTCATGCAATCTATGCATGAAGGTAAAAAACCTTCTCTGTGCAGCAACTCCACCAGCCCCCTAATACTCACCTAAACCCCCTCCAATCCAGCGATGTGTACTGGAGTCTCGGCAATCCCGGGACTCCCTCTCCTCATTGGTGGAGCCATTGGCAGCTAGTAAGCCAATGAGAAGAGAAAGGGAGCGGTGGCGGGTCACAGCTCCGTGTGTGAATGGATACGCGGAGCATGTGGTGCCTCCATATCAAGCTGCTTGCTGTGGGGGCACCCAACAGGAGGGAGGGGCCAGGAACACCAGCAGGGGGACCTAAAAAGAGGAAGATCTGGACTTCTCTGTGCAAAACCACTGCAGAGAGCAAGTAAGTATGATGTGTTTGTTATTTAATAAAACAATAAGCTTTTACTATCACTTTAAGGCCTCATGTGCATGGATGCAAAAAAACACTGCTTTCCTGGACGTTTTTTCACTTCTGAATGCACCTAATGCGCACATGCCAGTTTTTATGTGCAGCGTTTAGGGGCAGAGAAAGTGACCCAAGTATGCGCTCCCTGCAAGTCGTTTTTGTAGGGTTTTTTTTTGTGCAAATGTGCATAAAGGTATGCTTATACACACAAAATTATTCTAATGCCTAGAATACATGAATATTCTATCCAATAGAATGAATTTACAGGCATATAAACGCATCTAAACACAAATAAAAAATGCATGGTTAGAAGTATTTTTTTTGCCATCTTCTGGCAGCATACATTCATATGCCCGGGTGCATGAGGCTTAAGTGCATCTTGACTAACACAGCTAAGTACAGGGTAGAGATATACCAAAATCAACACATAATTTTGTCACCAGACTATACTACACATTTAGCTATGTAATAAACATAATGACATTAAAGCAGAACTTTAGGCACACATAAAAGACACACGTTAGTGCAAGTCTGTATCCATTAACACATTATTAACTGTAATATTAATAATAAAAATACTCTCTGCGCAATTATCTAACCAAAATACGCGTGAGCAGTGTAAATGTTATTAAGCTGGTACCTGCACTGACGTGTTCCCACACTTGCATACAATATTTATATCATTTAGGTGCCGCACAGCTATATGAACCAAGTATCCACACAAATACTTACTAAACCCAATTTAACCTGCATGCTGCAAATTATTTGTGTAATACAGCTGTATACACTCCAATGCATAACACAAATCAACAATACTTTTAGTGATACTAAACACACACTGTTTAATTTACATTGTCCCCTCTCTTCTTGTATGTGGATGATGGTACTGTAATTATTTTAATGAAAACAAAATCGAACTACCTTTTTCCTAATCAATATACAGCTGTCACATGACCCAGCCTTTTCCCAATCCGCTCCTGCCTAACCATTGGGATCTAGCTCTCCCTAGCTAAACTAGGAGGGTGCTACATCTACAACTCATGCATTAGTGTGATGGGCAGTGGGAAACATAAGCAGGAGGAGCTTCTATTCCTCTGCTGCTGGTCACATGTACAACATAAAAAACAGCATTTGGGATAGAGTAAAAATAAATTAATAATATAAACATACGGTTTTAAATTGTCATAGAAATATATACGTGAAATCAAATCCTTATGTTCTGGCAATAACATGGTGTGGGTGGATTTCTGCCAGTCAAGGGCTTTGTCACACCCCTCCAACCTTTGAATTAGAATAACAGGGAGGTGAAGCCTCCATCAATCAAGATGTAATATCTGACCTTCATTGTGTTTCGCTGGTTAGTTGGCATGGATGGGAACGGAGGGAGTGGACTGTCATTTACCACTGTGTTTACGCCCAGATGTGAGTCTATAGTCACATGGGCTGCTCACATGTGATAGAGAGGAAATGCTCAGTATAGAAACTAAAAAAAAACAGCATAGCGGTAGCTGTCAACACTGCTTTGCAAAATCCACAACTGCATTTGGGACATGAACAAAAGATGAAATAGAGAACAGCAGGATCAACCAGGTTTTTGCACAGTACAGAAAATGAATCCCATAGTGAATGAGTGATTATGAATCGCATGTAATACAGCATTTACTGATAGTTTGTGATGATATGGGTTTAATGACACTTTAAATAAAAGTGAAATGTGTATGTCCATCATCAGTTGCAAATTTGTGAAAAATAAACTGCTTACCAGAAATATAGATTGTGTATATGTAGTTATTATATAATATTTATCATATATATTTTTATAATATAGCTATATATCAAAATAATAAGTGAAATAAATCAATAGAAACTAGGTAAAAGTCCATCAGGCCTTTTTATCAGGAGTGCCAGTGAGTTCAAAACTGTGAATCCCTAAGTGCTCCGCACTTGTCAACTTAGGCTTTCACCTTGAGATACCGACTTACAGTTGCAAGAAAAAGTATATGAACCCCTTGGGATTACGTGGAGTTTTGCATGAATTGGGCATAAAATGTGCTCTGAACGTCATCTAAGTTACAACAATAGAAGAACACAGTCTGCTGAACATTATACTACACAAACATTAGATGTTGCCATGGTTTAATTGCACATAACATGTAAACATTCACAGTGCAGGGAGGAAAAAGTATGTGAGGCCCTAGCTTAATGACTTCTCCCAGAGCTAATTGGAGCCAGGAGTGAGCCAACCTTGACTCCAATCAGTGTGATGATATCGGATGTGTTGCTGACAGCTGTCCTGCCCTAAAAAACACACACCTGTTTTGGGTTTACTGGTTTCAAGAAGCACTGTCTGATGTGAACCATGCCTCGCAGAAAAGAGCTCTCAGAAGACGTACGATCAAGAATTGTTGACTTGCATGAAGCTGGAAAGGGTTACAAAAGTAACAGAGCGCTCACTGGCTGAGCCAGCTAGCAGTCCAGGCTTCTGGGTGGGTCTTTCAGAGCCTGGACCGGTTCTGTGCCATCAGCCCACTGTCAGATGAAAATGGTCACAGGAGAGCAGAACTAACTGCACTCCTGTGATCCATAGGAGAAGTACAGCCAAAATAGCTTTGGCTATACTTCTCCTTTAACAGGCCAAGCTGTCCAGCAAAAGTGGCAGTAGAGACAAATCATTTAAAGCGGTAGTAAACTATAGGGGAAAAAAAAAAGTTTTCCCCTGCAAGACATAATGTGCTAATACGCATCACATACTATCACATTATGTGAAACTTACTTTAAAACGAAGACAAGGCTTCCATCTTCACTTGGTCCTTCTTCCAGGTTTGCGGGCCCCACAGATTGAATGGCTGAGCATGATGACGTCACTCCCACAAATGTGCCCTGGAGTCACTTTTTTATGGCACACAGCTCTGACACTCTACACAGGTAAATACCTGTTAAATGGTGCACGTTTAGGAGATATTTAAAGTACCTACAGGTAAGCCTTATTATAGGCTTACCTGTAAGTACAATTAAAAAACAGACTTTACTACCACTTTAACACTGACAGGGTTGCATACAATAATCAGCATTTATTAATTTCTGTACAATCTTTATACCGAAGGGTGAAAAAAAAACTGTTTCTCTAACTGCTTAAAATGTGTTAGCTGGAGTTCAGCTTTAAAGTGGTAGTAAACTCCTGATTATTTATTTTTACCTATAGATAAAGCTTACCTGTTGGTTAAAGGAATATCTCCTAAATGTGCACCGTTTAGGATATATTCGCTTGCTTGGCAGCTGGTGAAGTCACTGGTACATGCACTCTGAAGGAATGGAATACCTGTGCTGTTCCTTCAGAGCTTTGTGCCAAAGCTGTGTCTCCTGCACGCATGCGTGGGAGTGACGTCATCACGGCTTAGCCATTCAAGCGGCCACAGCTTACTAATCTAGAAGGAAGGCCGGGAGAAGATGGAAGCCTTTGCAGCAATGACAGCGGACTGCTGATCTCAAGCAGATAACTAAATACAAAGTTGAAATATGTAACTTTCTTATTTGCCAAAGGATTCTTTTTAGTCAAGTATTGTGATTTAGGCAACTCTGTCAGACAGAGCAGCCAGGTACTGCCCTGCCATGGACCTCCTTGCTAAGTACCGTAGACTTGAGCAACACAACATAGGCCAGGGCTTCTCAACCAGGGTTCCTCCAGAGGTTGCTTGGGGTTCCTTAAGCAATGAGCAATTTTTGCCTCATTTAAGTTCCCACTGACACCACTGATTATTCTAGCTATCTATAAGGGGTAACGTTTTCCCAATGGTCACGTGTATAAGAAGCATTCTTTCAAGCGACCATCACAATATTGTATCATGAGTTGTAGATGCACACATTTTTAGCAGGGGTTCCCCAAGAACAGAAGTTATCTCAAGGGTTCCTCTGTGTTGAAAAGTTTGGGAAAGTCTGACCTAGGCTATGACCAATATCTGCCTGTCATTGGATAACGAGGGAACAACAGCACACAGCTGAGATGATAACTCCATTTTCTCCACTTGCTGGGACACTTCCATTGTTGGACTGACAACACTGTGAAAAGTAACTAAGTATTATTTTGTGATTGTTTCACTATACTGTACATGCCAAGCCCACAGGTTCAGTAAAAGTATTTTGTTATACCTGTCTGGAGTTCAGCTTAAATAAACTAGCACAGTCATGGATTGCAGTGCAATTTAATACAGATGAAAAAATATAATAGAAAAATAATGATATAACAGAGCTATTGGCTGTTCATTATCAATAGCGACACTAATAAAGTGATCATTAATATTATTATACAGGACTTATATAGCACCAACAGTGTGCTCAGCGCTTTACATTATAAAGGGAGACAATACAGTTCAATATAAGAAGGTAAGAGGGCCCTGCTCCTAGGAGCTTACAATCTAATGGGGAGGGGCTGGTTGAACAAGATATAATAACTGTGGGGTATGAACTGATGGGAGAAATAAAAGATTCAGTTATTAGCTGACAGCAGGATACTGTACACTGGATACTGCTAAATCTGTACACTGTCACTGCACTGTGTGTCTAACAGTATCCAGTGTACAGTATCCTGCCAATAACCAAATCTTTTATTTCTCCCATCAGTTCATGTGTGTAATGTGTGCTGCTTTTACTTTACTGTATGGCTGTATGCCCTCTATGAATCAGTCCAAAAAATATTCACATTTCTATTAAAAGTCCATATGCCAGAAATTCTGTTCGGAGTCACTTCCAGTTTGGCGATCTGTGCCTTTCTTATTGATTTTATGTAACTGCAACCAACATTTTTATGTGATCCTAATTTTAAAAAGTTTAATTACACTATGTGGCTCCTTTTTCCATTCCTTTCTATATAAGCATACCAGCCTTTGAATCCAGTCCTTATAGTCCTTATAGTGGAAGAGCAATTAGGAGGAACATAAGTCCCAGCAACATCTGATGGTTAGCACTTCTGCCTGGCAGTACTAGGGTCATTGGTTCGAATCCCAACCATGGCACCACCTGCCTGTAGTTTGCATGTTCTCCCTGTGCCTGCATGGGTTTCCTCCGGGTACTCCGGTTTCCTCCCACACTCCAAAGACATGCTGGTAGGTTAATTGGATCCTGTCTAAACTGGCCCTAGTATATATATGTATGA
The DNA here is from genome assembly GCF_062004578.1 of Staurois parvus. Lineage (NCBI taxonomy): Eukaryota > Metazoa > Chordata > Amphibia > Anura > Ranidae > Staurois > Staurois parvus. Next base: position 3,945,170 of record NW_028318157.1, read on the forward strand.
ATGTAAGTTAGGGACCTTAGATTGTACGCCCCTTGAGGGTTAGGGACTGATGTGAATGTACAATATATATATGTAAAGGTCTGCGTAAATTGACGGCGCTATATAAGTACCTGAAGTAAATAAATCTGCAGCATGTGTGCACTTGACTCTTTAACATTATATGTAAGAGTCCACAGATGCTGGTGAGTGTGGGAACACCGGAGGGGAGCACTGCACTAAGATTTATGCACCAATCACTTGGAAGATTATTGCACTTTCTTCATATAGACTGCACTAAAATATTTATAGCATATGGACTTTTAATATATATGTGAATATATTTTTTGCACCGATTCATAGAGGGCAGTTTGTATTTGATTATCAAGAGGGTATAACCTTGTCCTAGCAGCGGCTTGTTTTATTTTTTTTTATTTACATCACTATTTGTAATCACATACATTTATATATACATGTTTTGTGAAAGTATTTTTACACTGGCGAAAAAAATATTGGCCTTAGCATGGGTAATTGTGTAATTTTATCCTGGACACAGGCACTGTGCTGGAATATAAACTGAGCTTGGTGTATTTTCTACAGAAATAGTGAAACAGTGCGTAAAAGTCAGCGTTACCTAAAAAATAGTTAGGTGCATGCATGGCATAATTATACAATAAACCTTCAGAACATACAGTATGTACTAAATAATGGTGTATATTTGAATATATGCAAATATCAATGTTTCCATAAATCCAAAAAAATAAAAACTCTGCAAAAACCAATCTATTATACATCCAGCGAATGAATATATATGCAACAAATAAAAAAAATTGTGCTAGAAAAAAGAGATAAGTCCCAATGTACTTTATTCCTGCCTTCACCATACAGAAAAAGAAATACCTGCTGTTTTTATCTTTCTATATAAAGGATAAAGAGCAATAAAAATCCTGCCTGCTTGCAGTTTTTTACATATTAAACTTTAATTCTGATTTAACCAATTCAATACTGGGCAATTTTACACCTTCCTGCCCAGGCCAGTTTTCAGGTTTCAGCGCTCTCACACTTTGAATGACAATTGCGCGGTCATACAACATTGTACCCAAACTAACATTTTATCATTTTCTTCACACAACTAGAGCTTTCTTTTGGTAGCATTTAATCACCGCTGGGGTTTTTATTTTTTGCTAAATTAACAAAAAAAGACCAAAAATTTTGAAAAAAAAAGTTTTTCTTTGTTTCTGTTATAAAAGTTTGCAAATAAATAATTGTTCTTCATAAATTTAGGCCAAGATGTATTCTGCTCCATGTCTTTGGTGAAAATAACCCAAATTAGGATGTATTTTTTAGTTTGTACGAAAGTTATAGAGTTCACAAACTATGGTATAGATCTGAATATTGATCAATCCTGAAGTACTGATGGCCAATCTAATTTCTTGAGGTTCAAGAATGTCAGAACACTACAGATATCCCCCAAATGACCCCTTTTTGCAGAGTAGACAGTCCGACGTACTTTATAAGAGGCATGGCGAGTTTTTTGAAGTTGTATTTTTTTTGTCATAATTTTTCGGAAAATGAAAAAATGTAAAAAATTTGTTTCACTATTTTTTTTTTACATATTGTCACCAGTGCAGTACAGCGTCATTATTTAACTGGCATGGCGGTGATCAGGGACACTGACTGGTGACAGTATGAAAAAAAAAATTATATATTTTTTTACATTTTTTTATTACTTTTTATTACATTTTTTTTTTTTTTTTTTAGGATTTTTTTTTTCATGTTTCACTATGACCAAAGTAGTACAATATTACCATAGTAACATTGTACTACTTTGGGGAAGTGATCAGTATTTTTTTTTTTTACACAATTTGCTTATAGCAAAGAATTACTTTGCTATAAGCAAGCATTTACCTGAATGACATCGATTCATTCAGGGTTTTTTTTTTTTTTTTTTTTTTTTTTGTGCTTAACTGTGATTTGGCCACAGCTAATCACATGACATGTGCATGTGATTAGCTGTGACCATTCACAGCTAGGCAGTAGTATACAATGGATGGCATGAATGAAGCCATCCATTGTATACAACTGTCATGTGACCTGCTGTGATTGGTCACAGCAGGTCACATGGTACCGGCAACGAGGCCGATACTCAGATCTGTCATCGGCCGTGTCCGAGGTACATGGCCGGTGACAGATCGCACCACTGCGCAGCTCTGCAGGAGCGCAATCTGCGCATGTGCGGGAGGATGCCATATGGCGTCCACCCGGAACGCTGATGACATTTGCCACCCGCCATTCGGCCATAGGGCGGGTGGCAAATGGTTAATAGGAAAAGATATTCCATTCTAATTCTACAGTAAGAGGTCAACCAAACTTGCACACTGCAGGAGCCAAACGTTTAAAGGCTCATGTACACGGGACGTCTGGAAAACACTTCTGAATGATGGAAACACTGCTGGAAAACTTAGGTTAAAAAAAAGTCTGTTTAGCTGCGTTTGCATACCGCATTTATGCGCGTTTGCGTTTAGAAGCATTTTTTAAAGATAACATCAGGAGACCTTCCCAAATGCCCAGAATGCACTGAAAAACAGTAAAAAATTAACAATTTCAGACATTTTGAGAGAAATAGAGAGAGAGCAGAAGCAGAGAGAGCAGTATGTGTTGAGATTACCTATCTTTTCTGGTTGTATTTACTATGGATCCCATCATGAGCTTAATGCGGCACGTTCTACAGTTTTGGAACTGACTGCACTGGTGTATTGGGTCCATTTGATGAAAAAAGCATCTGGACATGGAAAAGTTAAAAAACGCTTTGTAAACGCAAACTTATTAACAGCGTTTACAAGCATTTACACACATTTACAAGTGTTTGAAACGCCAGTAAAATCTACTCCTGAACACAAGTTTGGTGCGTTTAAAAAAACGACTGTAAACTCAACTACCTGTAAACAACTGTAAGCGACGATGTGTACATGGACACGTAGGAAAACATTAGGGAGTGTTCAGGGGCTGCTGAAAAAACGCAGAAAAGCTCCTGAACATCAGTTTAGGAGCTGCAGTGTACATGAGCCCTAAAGAGAAATAAAAATCCTGCCTTCTTATAGTTTTTTATATATTAAATTTTAATTGTGATTTAATAGGAAAAGATGTTTCATTCTAATTCTACAGTAAGAGGTCAACCAAACTTGCACACTGCAGGATCAAAACGTTTAATGAAACCTAAAAGCAGCGGTCAGGGCTAATCCAGCTGTGTGAGTGCAGTCCATTGCAGACAGAACTTATTATGTGCGATAAAAAAAATCAGGATGTAATGTATATTAATATCACATGCTGTATGCATAAAATGTAACATAATTAGATTGTGCCATGGAGACTGTCAACAACATTAAACGTAGAATATAAAAGGACATTTAAAGAAGGCATCAAAACAAACTTGACCTAGTAATTACGAAACAAGTCATCACAACCTCTTGCAGACTGAAGCTACTTTGTCTAGGAGCAGCTGTATTTGGATTGCGATGGTGATCTCAGGGTTCAGTAATATCCAAGGCACTAAGGATATTAGCCAAGTGCTATTTCAGTGCTCAGATTTAATTGTGCAGAGTGTTTGCAGCTTATCCATGTCACAGACAATGAAATTACACTGGGAAGCTAAGCAACATTTGCATGCTGATTTTCAAAAGGGTAAGCCATGCCAAGTTATCACTTTATACTGAAAAGGAAAGTTTTTTTCTGAAAGGTCTACTAAACATAAATTACAAGAAATGTATTTAATTTGTGCTGTGGTTCAATATTCAGGAAAAAAACTATTACAATCTTTGGTAAAGTACCTTTGGGAAAAGCAATCATTATACCCAGAGATTTAAGCCAGACATACATGAATTGAAATTTGGACAGTTCAGCAGGGATTGGCAGAATTTTGATCCACGTATGGGCAGGGTGATTGTACAGAAGTCGATCTACCAGTCCACTTCTGTACAACTGCTCTGTTGGATTTTTCCACTTAGTCAGTGTTGCTGGTTATAGCTGACAGTGCTGATCAGAATACAATAGTTCAGAAAGAAGGATTCCATCCCTCCACCTTGAATGTGTGGAAGAGGGAATCAAGTCTTTTCTTTTTGCTCAACGCTGCCCATTTTTGCTCATTTATGGGCTGCCTTAGGCAGTTATACATTTAACATAATCATAAATACAGATGAGGAATACTGTCATTAATTTTTTTTGTAAAAATAAACACCTGCATGCATAAACAATGAGTAAAAATTAAAACGTGTCCATAGACTATAGATACTTCATATTCAATATATTTTTCCCATAAACTCCAAAAGCCAAAAAAGCCTATGCAAATATATTCTTCAGAAAGTGGTCACTGTGTCCACAAATACCAAGGATAGTGACAAGATGTCAGCTTACCAAATTGCATTGACCCCTTACTCAAAGCAGTCAAATAAGGCATCAACTGTGAACTTCTGACCTCAATAGTGTTTCTCCACATCATAGGATTATCTCCAGCCAAGATTTTCCAAGCAACACACTCAATCTCCAGCAGTATTAACTCATGAAAAAGCAAGCATAAAAGCGCTGCTCATAGCGTAACATATTAACTAGTAAGGGTATGGGATGCACTAAACAACTCCCACTTGCTGGAGCCTCCGGTATCCCCACTGGCACCAGTTGGGGGCTTCCTATGGTTTCCCTCAGGGAAAAAGTTATCATTCTTTGGATCATGGGCTCAAGATGGGGTTGTTAGTCTCGTCAAATTTGTAGAAGCAGGTACTTTAATTTCCTTCCTTTCAACAACTTGTCCAGGCGAACCAACAGACCTAATTTTTTTCTTTGGCTTTTGGCTCTTTGTGACCGGCCGTGGTGGAAGGTCATGTTGAAGTCAGTTTTATTAGTGTCCTCTCTGGGTACACTTTAGTTCAGCTAACTCTATTGTTTTCTCCCTAATGTGACTAAGTGGGCACATTTCGATAGCCAGTCACTTTGAGGAGAACCTCATGGCTTAGCCGCCCTATTCACTGGCGGGGTGGTACAGCTGAGGTTGTGCGGATAAGACAGGTCGGTTGTACCCTTTTTGATTTATTTCTGTGTGTGCTTTCTATCTTTCACTTTATTATTTCTTTGTGACACACCATTGCAGCACTGGAATATCACTGGATACTGTTTTTTCCCTCGTGTGTAACTCAAGTATATATCACATATGATGAACTTAACTTTTATACCTTTTGGGAATGTGAATTTCTTTGGAGCTGAACTACATATTGTAACTGATGTTGCGGGAAGGTCAACTCCCATTTCTGTGCCCTATTATTTTTTTATTCTTATTTGCTTTGTACTTGAAAATTATAAATAAAGATAGTACAAAAAATTCAACTAGTACCTTTATTAAACTTTAAAATATCACTCACAAGCATAAAAACGTAATGCACATTAATAAATTCATCAGAGCCGGCAAACGGCAATGACTTCCAGTACCCGATGACATCAACAGGACTCTACCTGAGTCATACATTTTTCTTGTAAACATTTGTTTGGCTCCAAGCCTACCACTTCCTGAGCATGACTATTAGCCTTTGTGACCTTTAGGAAACCATACCCATCTTTTATCCATTTTTTTAATTAATTATTATTTATTTATTATTATTATTATTTATATTTTGTCCATTAATGACAGGTTGACATTAATACTGACAGAGATGATCAGGGAACAATGTGATATACTAGGAAGCAGTGTGGGAAAAATAATTTATTATTCAACAGGCCGGAATTCCAATCTAAGAACCCTTGGCTTTAAACTCGACCTTCCAGGAACATGTAAAATCTGCTTTACTATCAGCTCCCTACTCCCCCAGACACAAATAGCTTGAAGCAAAATCCCTTAAAAAAATAAATAAATAGATAAATAAATAAATAAATAAAAACAAGGCCCCAGCTAATGACACCTCCAATGGGAGAAGACATCACTGTGCTTCACTGCTGCCTACAGGGAAAGCTGAATGCTCAAAATTCTACTATGTCTACTATTTATGTGAAGTTTCAGGAACCCAGCTTTCAAATTTTCCATGAAATATAACAGAAAGGACACCTCAAATTTACGTACCCTTTGTAATTTTTAGAACCTTTGAATTGTGCAGTCTAGGAGGTCATAATTTTTTTTTCTTATGAGGCACTTTAGCACTAGTTACCAATAGAAATACTGGTCATTGAATTTAGGTGGGTCTATATTTCTACATTTTGCTGAGTGTGTAAACGTTTTTGCAGAACATCAGTGTCTAGTCTAGTTCTGTGCACATGCAAAAAAACTCACTGTCACAAGCAGGCATTTGGGTTTAAATTGTATACATTTAAAAAAGCAACTTTAATCTGTTGAGGAATGTATAACTTTTCAGCCTTTGCTTCTGCTGTATGTCCCTCAAATAGCTGTGGTCTAAAAGTCTACTATCTAACCACTTACAGTGGATAAATAATGCACAAGCTTTTAAGACTGGAAATAGAGACAACTTTTAGAACTGAATATTTAGGTAAAGGGTACACCATAACCATAACCCCAGACCTCCAAACACACAGATCATGACAAACTAAGGCAAAAGAATAGTCACCTAAACCCAATGAGGCTTCCTCACTGCTACTCTTCCTTACTATTACTGTTTAAAAATATTGAGTGCAACAATCTTAAGCATGGATAAAGAGTGTAATGCAATATAAACAGCTATGGCCGTTAAACAAAACTAAGGGGTGTATTTATAAAACATTTGCAAAGCAATTTGCCCAGTGAGCAGGGTGGATAAAAATCAATGATTTAAAAAAAATTGGATTTTTATTATTTAAATTGGATTTTTTTTTATCAAATTTAGTTTAATAAAATGCTTTTGGAGTAAAAATCTATCTAAAGATAGTTTTCTATTTAAGATACATTAATAATTTAGTTTATTCAGCATGAAATGGTGCTTAGTTATGTAGCATGAGGCTGTATATTCTGCAATATTTAAATTTTTGGTAAACTCATTCAATGAATCCAAGCTTTGCAAGCTGGGATAACATGCACTGCATTAATGCATTCACACAATTTCACAGTAACCATGAGAAAAAACATGAAATAAAAGAATTTGAGTAGTTCTCCAGCTATGTGTGATTAACCTATTACTCTAAAATCGGTTCTGATATCGCTGTTTTACTAACCTGACAAGTTATTATTCTAAAAAGGAAACCTTCATTTGGTTTGCAAATATTAAAGATTCTAACTACCAACACGAATGAGTCAGATTCCTTACAGTTAAAGAGCACCTGTAATTTTAGATCCATCATGGCGGTGCCACGTCCCTTACCTTGTGCCACTGCTGCATCACCAGCTGTCCCATTAAAGTGAATGGGACTGTTGGTGAGTCAACATAGGGTCAGAGGAGGAGCCGCTGCGAGACAGAGATGGCAGCTGCTCTTTAAAAATTATGATTTAAATCGAGCCTATTCACTAGTGATTTAAATCCTGATTTAAATCAAATCCAGCCTGCCAGTGAGCCTGCATTTACATTTATTATGTACAAATAGGGACAAAAAACAATTGTTATTGGCATATTTCCTGTGCTGGATGCATGTTTTCTGGATGTGAACTGAAGCATAGGTAAGATGAAATTCAATATGAAATTCCACTGTTCTTTTAGTAATATTTGACAAGCGGTGGGAAAAAATATAAGTCTAGGTTTAGTAAACCTGCTTGGTGGCCACCAATGCTTGAATGAATCAATCACCAAAATTCCCTCCAATTAAAGGTCTTTCTACAAACATTTGTACCAGGTGGGGATGCAAATATCTCTCCTATGAAGGAAGGAGGGGACAATAAGTGGGTTCTGTTTGCCTTGACGAAAAATTAAATAGTAGATTTGTGTATATTCTTATTTATTTAATTTGCTTGTCATAACCAACATTCTCAAATTATGATGAGTATCTTTTAACTCCAGACAAAAACAACGTAAGGATAAAAATCATGTAGTTAAATATAGGTTAGGTTCACACTAATGCGGTGTGGTACATCGCATGTGATTCGCACAGGAACCGCACTGCATTCCTGTGCAAATCACATGCGATTTGTGTGCTGTGTTATTGGAGCCATACATTATGTATGGATCAAATCGCACCGCGCCCGCACCAAAAAGGCGCAGGACCCTTTTTTCGGTCTGCACTAGAATCGGATCACATGGGTATTCACACCTATTTGATCTGATTCTGCACATCAAACCACCTTTTGCGGACTGATTTCGGGGTGTTGTTAACTTAACATACACACCCGCAGTGGTTCGCATGAACAGGGTGCGATTCTGATGCAGTGTGAACACAGCCGTAAGATTAAAAACCCTTATCATGCTCGAAATATAGAAATATTAGTGCACTTGCAACAGAAACAATTGAATACTGTCTGGGATAATTTTTTTTATTTGCACTAACATCCAAATTTTCAGGACAAGCTTTCAGGGTGTACACCTTTCTTCAAGGTCCAAGCAATGGACTATCTGTTTCTTTACTCTGCAGCTGAGTGGTGGTGCACTGAAATGAATTAAATGTCATTTTGACATTTCAACAAAGTTAAAGAAAAAAAAGCACATAGTATGATGCACTTAAAAGCAATTGCACCAGCCCCTTTTGCTCCTTACATTGCTTCCCACATAGTTACATAGTTAGTCTGGCTGAAAAAAGACAAAAGTCCATCCAGTTCAACCATTAAAAAAAAAAAAAGTTATAATCCTATACCCACAGTTTATCCAGAGGAAGGCAAAAAAGCCTCAGCAAAGTATGAACCAATTTGCTCCTGCAGGGAAAAAAATTCCTTCCTGATCCCCCGAGAGGCAATCGGATAAAACCCTGTTGTTTAGTCAGTGCAAATGGGCTCAGCATAGGAAGTGTGTTACTGGTAGCATTACCAGGTAAAAATAAAGGAAAAAGGCCTATAAAGAAAAAAATAATGCAGCCACCACTTTAAAGCGAGAAAAACCTAAAAGCAAACACTTTATCACAGCTTACAAAGACTTTTTAGATGTGGTGACTGCATTTGTTTTCTTTTTAGGTTTTCTTTCTCCTATTTTCACTTGGTGATCCACCCAGTAGGTACAGGTGAAACTCGAAAAATTAGAATATCGTGCAAAAGTTCATTTATTTCAGTAATGCAACTTAAAAGGAGAAACTAATATATGAGATAGACTCATTACATGCAAAGCAAGATCGTTCAAGCCGTGATTTGTCATAATTGTGATGATTATGGCTTACAGCTCATGAAAACCCCAAATCCACAATCTCAGAAAAATAGAATATTACATGCAATCAATAAAACAAGGATTGTACATAGAACAATATCGGACCTCTGAAAAGTATAAGCATGCATATGTACTCAGTACTGGGTTTGGGCCCCTTTTGCAGCAGTTACTGCCTCAATGCGGCGTGGCATGGAAGCTATCAGCCTGTGGCACTGCTGAGGTGTTATGGAAGATCAGGATGCTTCAATAGCAGCCTTCAGCTTTTCTGCATTGTTCAGTCTCATGTCTCTCATCTTTCTCTTGGCAATCCCCCATAGATTCTCTATGGGGTTCAGGTCAGGCGAGTTTGCTGGCCAATCAGGCACAGTAATCCCACAGTCATTGAACCAGGTTTTGGTGCTTTTGGCAGTGTGGGCAGGTGCCAAGTCCTGCTGGAAAATTAAGTCAGCATCCCCATAAAGCTCATCTGCAGAAGGAAGCATGAAGTGCTCCGGAATCTCCTGGTAGACGGCTGCGTTGACCCTGGACTTAATGAAGCACAGTAGACCAACACCAGCAGATGACATGGCTCCCCATATCAACACAGACTGTGGAAACGTCACACTGGACTTCAAGCATCTTGCAGTGTGTGCCTCTCCATTCTTCCTCCATACTCTGGGTCCTTGGTTTCCAAATGAGATGCAAAAGTTGCTCTCATCAGAAAAGAGGACTTTGGACCACTGAGCAACAGACCAGGTCTGTTTTTCTTTAGCCCAGGTAAGACTCTTCTGATGTTGTTTGTTGTTCAGGAGCGGCTTGACAAGAGGAAAACAACATTTGAAGCCCATGTCCAGGATCCGTCTGTGTGTGGTGGCTCTTGATGCACTGACCCCAGCCTCAGTCCACTCCTTGTGAAAATCCCCAACACTTTTGAATGGCCTTTTCCTGACAATCCTCTCCAGGCTGCGGTCATCCCTGCTGCTTGTGCACCTTTTTCTTCCACACTTTTCCCTTCCACATAACTTTCTATTACGGTGCTTTGATACAGCACTTTGGGAACATCCAACTTCTTTTGCAATTACCTTTTGAGGCTTTCCCTCCTTATGGAGGGTGTCAATGATGGTATTCTGCACAACTGTCAGGTCAGCAGTCTTTCCCATGATTGTGATTCCTACTGAACCAGACTGAGAGACCATTTAAAGGCTCAGGAACCCTTTGCAGGTGTTATGGCTTAATTAGCTGATTAGAGTGGGACACTTTGAGCCGAGAATATTGCACCTTTTCACAATATTCTAATTTTCTGAGATTGTGGATTTGGGGTTTTCATGAGCTGTAAGCCATAATCATGTTAATTATGACAAATCATGACTTCAACTATCTTGCTTTGCATGTAATGAGTCTCTCTCATATATTAGTTTCACCTTTTAAGTTGCATTACTGAAATAAATGAACTTTTGCACAATATTCAAATTTTTCGAGTTTCACCTGTATGTTTTTTTTCAACAGAACAAGCTGCTGTGCAGATGTAGCAGTTATGGGGATGAGACAAACCATTTACCACTGGCAGGGGTGATTAAACTGTTCAGCTTTTATTTATTCATGTAACATCTTTATCCCAAAATGAAAAAAAAAAACAACTGCTGCAACGGCTTATAAATTATTAGCTGGAGTTTGGCTTCAATTTGTTAGTGTATCTAAATCTGCTAGTACATTTAACACTCTCCCCCCCCCCTTCAAAATAACGATGCTGCTTTCCAAAAGGTGAAAACCTGAGGGAAAAAACTAAATAAGAAATCTAAATCTACATATTTGCTTTTGGGCTTAATACCACCTAGCCACTTTAGGTACAGCACCTGTATACAACTTTGAAAACATCTAATGTCATTGTAGATAAGAAGTATTAATTTGCTCATGATTTTTCCTATTAATAATAAACCTAAAATTATGTTTCTGATACGGAGCAAATTAATAATAATAATTAATAAAGCTTGTTTTTAGAAAACTGTGTATTTTTTAATATATCATTCAAAAACAAGTGAATAAAATGAGCTAAAACAAAAAAAAGTTTTAATATAAATAGTAAAATCAACAAAAAATTTAGGTCAATTCAGACTTGTGTGTTGCATTAATGCCAGTTAAAGTGCTAATTACTGCATAGAAGCATTATTTAGACTGGCATTAATGCAACAAGTGTACAAAATCTGGTCCAGCTGTGCATGGTAGCCAATCAGCTTCTAACTTCAACTTGTTCAATTAGACTTTGACAATAAAACCTGGAAGCTCATTGGCTTCTATGCAGAGCTGCATCAGATTTTGCACTCTCCAGTTTTAGTAAATCATCCCCATTGAGTGTAGAAGGCAATACATCCGTACTGTAATGCATCCCAATACAAATGCTGTAAACTGTGGTGCACTGTGATAGAAAGAAGGGTCCAATGCATTGGCAGCTAATTCATAATAAATTGGCTTCCTTAAAGTGTTACTAAACCCAGGACCCTGCATCCACTATATCTGGTCTCCCACAGTACACAGAACATGAAAATGCAATTATTTTAGTAAATATAAACTGCTAAATACCTTTTCTCATCAGCAGTTAAAGCAGTCTTGTGACTTCTGTTATAGTCCAGCTGAGCACTGGTTAAAGCTTGTAGGAGGAGTTTTCTTTCTGCTCTAGGATGATGCAGGGCCCCTGACCTCTGTCTGGACAGTGCTGATTGGCCCTGTGCTGATCACATGCACTCTCTCACAAAAAAAACCTCTCTAGCAATACACACTAAACTGAGCATGTGCAGAAGGGCTACGAGCTCAGTCTGTCTTATCAGCGTGGACATTTGGGGCAGAGAAGACAGAATCAAACAGCCTTTTTACACAATGCAGAGGATTAACCCCTTAGGTTCCACAGTGAGTATAACAAGCATTCTTTACTGCATATACAGACTGATAATACTGTTGTGGATTTAGTAACACTTTAAGGAACTGTAGTAGACCACAAAAGTGTAAATAATAAACTTAGAGGAGAAGGGGAAAAAGAAGTTAATTATACCTAGTTTAAATATTTACAGCTCTTGTTGCTCATAAAATTATAAAATAAATAGTTTCTTGTAAAATAAATGAATGGCAAATACACATCTAAAAAAAATGGGGAAGTCTTCTTTTGCAAAACTTTGGGCATAGACAAGCAGGTTTCTCTGGATAAATAATTAGAAGAGACATTATATCTTTATCAGTGTTTAGATGTAAAGCTGAACTAAACTCACTTTGAAAATCAAACACAAAAATCACCAGGGGGTAGTGTTTTTTGGCAGAGGAGTCTCTTGCCAGAAAGCCTTTTTTCCAGTTCCGGGTGACTTTTCTATGTACACTGCATGATACATGCACCGTGCAGTGTACAGCCCCCTTGTACCAACCAACAAGATTACTTCCACTTTAAGCCCTCTCTTTTTTCTGTTTGGCTAATAAACAAAGCTTGAATCTTAATATATATATATATATATATATATATATGGTCCTCTCATTATCTGTTGCCTTGTATATCCCTTATTAATTGCCTGGAAAGACTACCGTATATGATTGTTTTTCAATATCCAATTGTCAATGAGTATCCACTCAAAATATGAACTTGTTAGCAAAGCATCAAATCAGATTCTGACTTTTATTGTAACACATCACTAGCACAAGAAAAATGATTTCCAAAAACATTTTTCTCCAATTTTTTCACATTAACTCACTCAAAGTTTTTCACTTCGGTTGAAAAGGTTATGTGAAAGTGAATCACAATCCATGGCAATGACAGTACAGATAACAATGCAAAAAATAAGACATAGAAGCAGGCGTGGCTATAGATAAATAAATATAACTAAATCATACCAAGAGACTAGTAAGTCAGCTTATAACAAGTGAGATTCCCATTCGGGAACCAAAGTCAGAAGGTCCTTTATTTTCTGGGCTGCAATAGCTGTCATTGTTTTTGTATGTCTAGCAGTATGTGATGGGCCTGGAGCCTGGCCACTCAAGTGCAGAAAGCCATATTAGGGGGTGTCAGAGACAGTGCCATGTGCTTCTCCATTCTCAGAAGTGCCAGGGGGTTCTCTGGCGCACTTTCAGTAGAGTGGGTATGTAAGGACACAGGGAAGGTTAGTTCTAGTCCTGTCTAATAATAATAATAACAATAATAATAGTATTAAGATTTCTATAGTGCTCTTCTCCCTGGGGACTCAAAGTGCTTATCAAATTGGTGTTGTGATCTTTGAAGAAAAGCTTTTGTCTGGTGTTACTATAAGGCTGCATTCATACCTAAGCTTTGCTTTTTTCACATTTTTTCCTAGCGTTTTGTTGAACGTTTTTGTACAGTATTGTTAAAGTGTTTTTGAGCTTTGGCAGTTTTTTTAATAGCCAGTAGAAAAAAATATCATCTGATTCATCATTTGTTGCTGTTTTTCACCTTTTTTTTTAGCTTTTTCATCAGAATTTCTTTATTATTTTCTAGTTATGTTTGTTTTTATTTTTTTTTTTAGGGTTAGGGTTAGAGTAGGGCTAGGGTTAAAGGTTAGAGTTAGGGTTTGGGGTTAAAGTTGGGGTTAATTAATGTATTTATTATTATTTATGTATTAAAAATAAATAAATAATAATAAATGTATTCTTTATTTTATAATGTATTTTGTTCAGGGTTAGAGATTAGTTTTAGGGTTTGAGTCAGAGGATAGGAGTCAGTATTAAGGGTTGGAGTAAGGGGTTATAGGGTATTTTTTTTCAAAATGTATTTATTTTTCGTTAGGGTTAGGTTTAGGTTTAACTTTTATTTATTTAAATTTTTTTCCCTAGGGTTTATTTATTTACGTATTATTTATTGGTTTTGTTTAAGGTTATGGGGCTAGGGGTTAATTAATTAATTTATATAATATTTATTATTATATATTATTTATTATATGATTATTTATGTATTTATTTAATATTTTGGTATTATTATTTTATTTATTTAAATTATTGCATTTGAGCAGAAACAATCTCAAAAATGTGTGACAAAACACGTGAAAACACTCAAAAATGCACAAATCACACCAATCTGCCCGAATTGAGCTACAAAAGTACAAGTACAAAACGTTTTCAGCTTCAGAAATTTGGCTTCAGGTGCATTTGAAATGGAGATGTTAACCATCTCCAAAGAGAATAATTGATTTTTTTTTCTCCTCGAGCGTTGTGGAGCTTCAAGCTTCACGCTACAAAACACTCAGCTGTGAATGGGGCATAAGACTGAGTGAGTCTGCTTTTAAATGCATCCAAAAAATTATTTCTGCAGAAAAAGGTATTGCCTATCATAAATCATAATTATCGGTTTGTATAAACATCTTTCAAACCAGTCTAAAACTTGATGCCAATATTTTGCAGATAAACCAGAGGTAAAAACAGCACCATGATTGTTCTGTGTCATCCCTGAACTACTGCAAAACGACCATCCTTATCCATTTTACCATTTTTAGTTTGAGAAAGAAATGGGGTGTACAAAGAACAAGTGGAGACAGTAGATGAGAAGCTACAGAAGTTTAGTCTAAACAACACCCCACCATTGAAATACTTTCCCACTACTCTGCATACAATTTAACATAAATTATTTTAACATAAATTTTTTCCCTCGGGTTTCTATGTGGTCATGTGACCCAAAGCTCCACCCCCCTCTGTGTTCTGTGCAGCTGGTAGGAGGGAACACTCTCTCCCTGGCAATGCCTAGAACAGTGGACACAGATGGGTGATCTCACTGCTCTATGGAATTCAGCCCTGTTGTCAGCTATATGCATAACATAGAGGAGACCATGTTTTGTGGTCATGTTACCAAATAGAAAAAATGATCTAAATTGGGGTTTATGCTAAAATGTATGCAGCACAATGGGGAGGAGTGGAGAAGCAGCATTTAAAGTGGAACTTTGCCCATAACATCTTGATAAAAATGTTTTTTTAGCAAGAAGCATCCATTCTACTTGAATAATTATGCTACCATAATTAGTGTGTGATGTAAACTGCCTTCAACATTGCTCCTGTTTCTTCTTGTTGGAAGCTGCCATTTAGCTAAAGTCTAGAGCCCCTGAGCAGCAGTAAATCTTTTGGCCATTAGCAGATCCGCCTCTACAAATTCAGCACAGTGCTTAAAAATAGAAAACAACTGATTATGTGCAGAGCAGGGTGAGACAGTGCATTACTGGATTTTAAACAATAGAGTCGCTTACTTGTAATGTTTTACATAGCTATACCTGCAAAAGGAGCCAGTCTGACATGATCTAGCGGGATTTAATTTTCTTATTAAAGTTCAACTTTAAAAGGTAAGGCACTATACAGCCCAAATTTCTGCTTCAATGTAGAGAGAAAGGGCACCAATGTCTGTGTGGTGTGTGTGTGGGGGGGGGGGGGGCTCGGTCACTCTAGGCCAGCATCATAGGTCCACAGTTATTCCTACAGGACAGGTCTCATTTGTGAGACCAGTGTGTGCAAGGATGGGGCAGGAGAGGAGCAGTGTATATAGTGAGGGAGCAGTGTATACAGTGAGGGAGCAGTGTATACAGTGAGGGATATCCAACACAACAAACACTTTACTCCTGCGCTAGGAAAGGACTCAGTAGACCCAATAGGAATGTTCTGGAATTTTCTGGAATATGCACTGCTTGCTACCCTCAACAGACCGGGGTGGTCCGAATACACTGGTTACAAATGGAGAAACAGAAAAAGGGCGCACCGACCTAGTGCATTATCGCGTAAAATAATTTATTAAAGAAACAAAAATAGGTATCATACTCACAATGGACATAATAACACAGGCATGTCAAACTGAACAAGGTGTATGATCCAAACAACATCTGAGTCCATACGATGAAATCCTGGATGACCAACTGGCTAATGCGTTTCGAGGACACAACATCTTCCTCAGAGCCAACACAGTGAGGGAGCAGTGTATACACTTAGGCTCCCTCACTGGCTGCCCCTATGCCACTGCCAGTTTTTAAATGTAATTGCTGGCTTTTTTACCCTGAGCTATAGCTCCAAGAATGAGCTGTCATTCTCCCCTCCGCTAAAGGAAACTAAGGGGTGGGGACACTGGGTAATGTCACTGGGTGACTCCGTCCCCTAGTTTCCCTTAGTGGCGGAGAGAATGACAGCTCATTCTTAGAGCTATAGTAAAGAAAAAAAAGGTGGTATTGCATTGTTAAAAACAATGCTAGTTTAAAAATTTAATTACTGGCTATTTTCTCCCTTCACTCTGCGAATGAGCAGTCATTCTCTCCTCTGCTAAAGGAAACCAATGGGCGGGGTCACTGGGTTATATCACTGGGTGACCCCACCTCTTAGTTTCCATTAGCAGAGTGAAGAAAAAAAAACAACTAAGGGGTGGGATCACCCAGTGACATTACCCAGTGACCCCGCCCATTAGTTTCCTATAGAGGAGGGAGAATGACAGCTCATTCTCTAAGCTATAGTGAAGGGAAAAAAGAGCTGGTAATTACATTTTAAAAACGGCAGTGACATTTAGCGGTGTCTTACTGTATACAGTGCTCCTCTCCTGCTATTCTCCGCCACCCCCCTCCCTCATATGAAGTACAAACAGCCCCCTATCAGCACCTGTATTGGCTAAAATTTTCCTATCTGCAAAATGCAGATGAGGCTATTTTCGGGCCGATATGCTTTGGCCACCGAAATTTTAGTGCATCCCTAGAATTTTTTTTTAATATTTCTGTAATTAAAAGAGAAGTATCGCCAAAGCTATTTTGTCACTGGGTGCACTTACTTCTGCACTCCTGTCACCTAGATTCAGCCAAAAGAGGGCTAAAGTCACAGAGGCAGGCCAGGCTCTGCAGGGATCCCACACTGCTGAGAGCCTGAGCCAGCCACTCCTACCCTCTGCAATGAGCGCTAGAAGGGCAGAGCAGACAGCCTGTAACTGACAGTCACCGCTCTCTGCTCAGTGAAGACTGAGAACTGAGCAATCAGTGGCCAGCAGCCGGTCTTGGAGCCAGGGGGGACAACTGCACCATCAGACCAAGCTGAGTATGTATGTTTATTTTCTTTATATCTTGCACTTTTAATGGCTTATAATAAAATAATAAATATAGAATTTAATAAAACAGAATACCAAATAAAATCTTTACAGATCATTAAAAATGTTATTATTTAGGTGTGAAACTTTCATTATCAGGTTAAATTTTGAATTCTGAGGCTATCCTTCTCCTTTAAGGTGCATCGGCCATAATATTACTGGGTGGAGCCATACATACTTTTTATGTTTATTCTGCCAATAATTGTGCAATTGTCCATACCCATGCCATACCTTCAGAGCTTTGTGCTTTAAATCATGACTCCCGTGTGCATGCACAGGAGTGACTTCATTTTCGACCAGAGTGCGCAAACCTCGGAAGGAAGACCAGGGGAAGATGGAAGCCCTGTCACCGGTGACAGCTAACTATTGGAGGACTTCGTTTTAAGCTAAGTATTTCATAATGTGTTCGTATGTAAAAGGCCACAGTTTACTATTGCTTGTAGTATACTGCAAAGCAAGAATCAACAATGCAAAACAGGTTCAAGAAAGCAAAGGGCACACATGCACTGCAGAATAATGTAAAAGTGATTATGAAAGCTGCACTGACATACAATGTTATACACAATTTGGGCACTGCCTGTCAAATTAAATGTTTTCTTGATTTTGTCAATAAAATAAATGACATACCCCCTGCAGTAATGCAATTTACTTTTTTTAAATTGAAATGGAATATAAAAAAATAAAATATATAATTCAGCTTCCTTCCAGCTGATCCACTATTATTTTTATTTATTTATTTATTTATTTATGTTGCAAGCCTAAGCTTTTGCATAAAACAGTAATGCTTGCTCTGCCTCAGCACAGTTCCATCTAAATACAGAAAAGTCAGACAGTGCAAAAAAACATGCGCATCAATCAGTACATAAATATAACAATATTTATAACAACCCCTGAAAAATGCCATTTATTATCTTGTAAACTGACAGACTTTGCATTCTAGAGACCAGGATTTTAACTGGTAGTGCAGATAAAGAATTTGGTAAACGTGTGTGTGTATGTATGTATGTATGTATATATATACACCAAACTGAGCATGTGCAGCTTGACCCAAGTATCTGTTCTATCAGCAGACGAATTGAGGACAATAGAAGAAGGGGAGGTTCAGAGAAGACAGGATCAAACATCCTTTTTACACAATGCGTAAAAGATATTTTGGTTCTAATTTTGCCCTTCCTGTGCTTCATCCTTGAAAATAGTTGCTCACAAATATAGGTGCTGCAGTAAAATATTGACACGAGTAAGGTGTGATTTTGATGAGTGGAATATTTTTCTTTGGGAAGATAAAACTTACAGTATAAAAGACCAGTAAAGAGACACTGTCAAAAAAAAATTCTGCCACGTGTTCTCTAAGTGTAAACACATTTATACAAAAAATTCCAGCAGAAATCAACATTTTTAAAGAGTTGACGTTTTACATTTTGTGTTGAGGCAAATTCCTAGCTGTCTTGGACAACATGGGCCATAGGTTGGACACCCCTGTTGTAGAACATCCCAGACAAAAAGAGGGAGCTCCCTTGTTCTGACATGTGTCCTCTCACTTATCCTGACCCACTACTGGCTTATCACCAGCATGTACAGCCTCACCGAATAATAAGTCTAGCTCTTCAAAATACCAGAAGGCAACTCCAGGTACCTGGAGGTATGTAAATCTCTCTTAGATATGTTTTGTGTGGATACAGATTCACTTAAATCCACCAAAAAATCAGACACAAAAAGAGGATTAGCCCACTGGTATCTACCGGTAACAAAGCAGAACTCTATCCCCATCCAAACTGAGTACCATGGTTTTATCCCCTCACCAAGTTTTTTAAAGAGTCTGACTTTGATTTCTCAATTTTTAGTCCTTCTTCAACAGACTAGACTTTTTGTAAACTGGCTCACCTTTCTAGTGCATTACCCATACATTCCCAGGGAGAATCCACCAGGGGATATTACCAGTCCTCTTAAATATGAAGAATGCATTCTTGAAAGGGGAACAGTTCAGTAAATAACTGAGCTTTGTTACGAGAGAAGCAACTGGAGTTTGTTGAATTCTCCCAGCTGAATTTTAAATTTTGTAAAAAAAAAAAAAAAAACTAGATTGACTTTGTGTCAGTTTTGACTCAAAGACCCTCTCATTCTTAGGTCAAATTTTTAAATTGGTTCAAAACATTACAAAATTGCCTTTCTTTTGAAATTGTAGACATTGGGTGTTGTTTGCAACCTACGCATCTACATACAAATACATTTGAATACATTAATAGATTTCAAACATTAATAAAGATAAATTATAACCCAAATTGTAAAAATCTTGAGCATACCATGGATAATTTGCAAAATTCACTGCAGCCACTGAGAATACTGAGGTCTCAGGTATTGCATCACTGAAAGCTCTTAGTTATACCTGATACGTAAATACATGTTATACCAAATTTTCCTAACCACACCTTTTAGCTAATTATTTTCCTAGACACTATTATTATTATTATTATTATTATTATTATTATTACTACGAGTTTATATAGCGCCAAAGGGTTTGCTCAGCGCTGTACAATAGGGGGGACAATACATGGCACAGTACAACAACAACAAACAACGTACGAGGGGTAAGAGGGCCCTACTCTTACGAGCTTACAATCTAGGAGGGAGGGGGTAAAAGTACAGTAGGAAGTGGCTGAGGGGGATGAAGTGGTGGGAGGAATGAGGGAGGATGGCCGTTAGGTGAGGGTGGGGTAGGCTTCCCTGAAGAGATGGGTTTTGAGGGAGTGCCTGAATGTGAATAGGGAAGGCGACAGTCTGATGGATTGGGGCAGTGAGTTCCAGAGGATGGGGGAGGACCTGGAGAAGTCCTGCAGTCGTGCATGGGAGGAGGAGACCAGGGAGCAGGATAGAAGGAGGTCCTGTGAGGAGCGAAGGGTACGGGTAGGGTGGTACTTGGTGATCAGGTTGGTGAGATAGTCAGGGGCAGTGTTGTGAACGGCTTTGTAGGTCAGGGTTAGGAGTTTAAATTTGATGCGTTGGGCAATCGGGAGCCAGTGGAGGGAGAGGCAGAGGGGGGTGGCAGAGGTGGAGCGGGTGGTGAGGTGGATGAGTCTGGCAGCTGAGTTCAGGATGGTCTGGAGCGGGGAGAGCCTGCACTTGGGTAGGCCAGTGAGGAGGGAGTTGCAGTAGTCAAGGCGTGAGATGATGAGGGAGTGTACTAGAAGTTTGGTGGTGTCTGGGGTGAGGAAGGAGCGTATCTTGGCAATGTTGCGAAGATGGAGCCTGCATGTGTTTGTGAGTTGACATGCGGTTGGAGGGAGAGGTTCGCGTCAAGAATGACGCCAAGGACTTTGGCTTGCGGGGCGGGAGTGATAGTGGAGTTGTTGGTGATGATGGATAGGATGTGGGGGGGGGTGTTGGCAGGGGGAAAGACAAGGAGTTCGGTTTTGGAGAGGTTGAGCTTGAGGAAATGTAGCGACATCCAGTCTGAGATGTCATTTAGGAGGTGAGTGATGCGGGCGGAGATAGTGGGGGTGAGGTGAGGGGTGGAGAGGTAGATTTGGGTGTCGTCAGCATAGAGGTGATAGTTGAAGCCGTGAGATTGTATGAGTTTGCCCAGGGAGGAGGTGTAGATGGAGAAGAGAAGGGGTCCAAGGACAGAGCCTTGGGGGACCCCAACAGAGAGGGGGAGGGAGGGGGAGGTGGCACCATTGTAGGTGACACTGAAGGAGCGTCGGGATAGGTAGGATGAGAACCAAGAGAGAGCAGTATCTCCGATGCCAAGGGAGAGTAGTTTATTAAGGAGGAGGGGGTGGTCAACTGTGTCGAAGGCCGCAGAGAGGTCCAGGAGAAGGAGGACAGAGTAGTCGCCCTTGGCTTTGGCATTGAGTAGGTCGTTAGTGATTTTGAGGAGGGCAGTTTCAGTGGAGTGTAGGGGACGGAAGCCGGACTGTAGAGGGTCAAGGAGGTTATTGTCTGTAAGGTAGGTGCTTAGGCGATCGTAGACTATGCGTTCAAGGAGCTTGGAGGTGAGTGGCAGCAGGGAGATGGGTCTGAGGTTGTTGGGGTCCGCGGGATCCAGGGAGGGCTTTTTGAGGATGGGGGTGATATGCGCGTGCTTTAGGGGGGAGGGGAATACGCCAGTAGAGAGGGAGAGATTGAAGATGTGGGTGAGGGAGCGGATGAGGGAAGAGGGGGGTGACCGGAGGAGTTGAGAGGGGATAGGGTCCAGGGGGCAGGTAGTGAGGCGGGCTTTTGAGAGGACTTTGGCGACTTCCTCAGTAGTGACAGGGCTGAGGGAGTGCAGTGCGGGGGGGGTTATGGTGGGCGGGGCATTGGGAGAGGAGGGGGGCAGTGCGGTTGTGAGGGCAGAGGAGGGGGGAGATGAAGGGGTGACGGGGGCGAGGAGGCTAGGTGGGGAGGTAGATTGCAAGTTGACGATGTCCTTACGGATAGCGTCAATCTTGTTGTGGAAATGGGTGGCAATCTCGTGGGCGGTGAGAGAGGTACTGAGTGGAGGAGGGGGGGGGAGATCAGGGAGTTGAAGGTGGAGAAGAGTCGGCGGGGGCAGGAGGAGAGGGTGTTTATTAGGTTAACAAAGTAGGCCTGCTTGGCGGCGTGGAGGGAGGAGGTGTAGATAAGAAATGCAGATTTGTAGAGGGAGAAAGTATGAGGGGACCTGGTTTTGAGCCACAGTCTCTCCAGTGCGCGACTGCGACGTTTGAGGCGTTTAGTGCTGTCGGTCTGCCAGGGTTGAAGCGGTCTGGGTTTGATGATGCGTGTGGTTAGGGGTGCCAGAGAGTCTAGGGCAGCTGACAGTGAGTCATTGTACAAGGTGGTGGCTATGTCAGGACATGACAGTGGGAGGATGCTGTCGTGTAGGCAGTCGGCGGCAGAGTGGAGGGGGGCCGGGTTCAGGTTGCGGAGGTTGCGGCTGGTGATGGTTTGGCGTTTTTGAGGGAGGGAGTTGGGGGAAGGGGAGATGGAGAAGGTGAGGAGGTGGTGGTCGGAGAGAGGGAAGGGGGTGTTCGAGAACTGGTTGAGGGTACAGAGGTGGGAGAAGACAAGGTCCAGGGTGTTCCCTCCGAAGTGGGTGGAGGATTGAGTGTGCTGTGTGAGCGCGAAGGAGGAGGTTAGGTGGAGGAATTGGGAAGTAGCCGGGGTGTTGTCGATGATGGGGATGTTGAAGTCCCCGAGGATGATGGTCGGTAGCTCAGAGGAGAGGAAGAAGGGGAGCCAGGCGGCGAAGTCATCCAGGAAGCGGGCTATGGATC
This sequence comes from Staurois parvus, assembly GCF_062004578.1. NCBI lineage: Eukaryota > Metazoa > Chordata > Amphibia > Anura > Ranidae > Staurois > Staurois parvus. The sequence continues at coordinate 3,967,678 of NW_028318157.1, forward strand.
CGGGAGGCCTGTAGATCACTGCGATCCTTAGGGGGGTGGGTGAGAAGAGTCGGATGCAGTGCGCCTCAAAGGAGGGGAAGGAAAGAGAGGGTGGGTTAGGGAGGACCTGGAAGGTGCTAAGCGGTGATAGGAGCAAGCCGACACCACCACCTCTGCGATCGCTCAGTCTTGGTGAATGGGTCCAGATGAGACCTCCATGGGTGAGTGCCGCAGGGGAAGTGGAGTCAGTGGCCTGTACCCAGGTTTCGGTGACTGCTAGGAGCTTGAGGGAGCGGGAGATGAAGAGGTCATGGATGGCGGTAAGCTTATTGCAAACCGAACGGGCATTCAGGAGTGCAACCGAGAGAGGGGGGATAGATATGGGGAGGAGGGGTACATGTATGAGGTTGAGGGGGTCGCGTCGGCTGGCGTGAGCAGGGGGGGCTCTAGGGGGGGTGTGAGGTGGTGAGGGGCCAGGGTTTGGGGAGATGTCCCCAGCTGATATGAGAAGGAGGAGGGTGAGGAAGGTGGCGTGGGAACGGGAGGTGTAGGAGCGCTTGGGTCTGAAAGTGGTGGCAAGTGGGTCAGCGGGGAAGTGGAGTAGCAGGAGGAGGTGGTGGGTGCCATAGTGGGGAGAGGGGAGAAGTGAGGGGGTGATATAGAGCTGCTTAGCGGGGGTGGGTGGGTAGAGGAAGGCGGTTTTAGGGATGGAGGAGAGGAGGACAAGGAGGAGGAGCGCGGGCGGCATGTTGGGGTGAGCGGGGTGCAGGAAGGGTCGGGGTGGGTGAGGGGGTGCTAGTCAGGGATGGCGAAGCAGTGTCCGAAACGCAGTGGGAGGTGGCTGGTAGTCCCAGGTGGGGTGGAGGGCAGGGGATCCCTGGTGGGATGGTGGCCGTGCTATCCCTGGTGGGTTAGTAGCGATCCCTGGAGGGATAGTGGTTAAGGGTCCCTGGTGGTTAGGGTTTCCGGTGGGTGGTGGGATCCCTGGTGGCTGGCGGTGGGATGGTGGTTGGGCTCCCTGATGGGTAGTGGGTGCCCCTGGTGGAGTACCTGATGTCCTGGAGCGTCGGGGTGGAGGTGGATCCCTCCTATGTTAGGAGGACCGTTGGTGGTGGTGGTAGCTTCCCCGGAGGAGCGGAGGCATCCCGCTGCGATTCCAGCCACGGCCGGCAGGAAACACCGCGGCTTCGGGTGCCGTGGTAGGCCTCAAGCCGCTTCGGACCACCGGAGCTCCGCTGGAGGGGACACACCTTTTAATGAATTAATTATGGTTACAAATCAAATGTATCCTACTAGCAATGCAAGGTCTTGTGAATAAAAGGCATAGTTGTAGAAAAGCCAAGCACTGTCTGATATTAAATGTTGGGCTTATTGTGTTGGCATAATGACTGACCTTTGCAAAATAAAAAAATGCAGTGCTGGGATCACCCAGATATAACATGTAGTCATTGCTCTATAAAACTATTTTTAAACTATTCTCCACTGCAGTTTTCACAGTACTGGCTGCAAAATCTGTTTGCTAGTCAGCCATAATTTAATATAATACCCAGGCTGCTTTGCTCTCTGTAAAAAGAAAGCATCAACGAAATAAGGCTTGTTCCATAACAGATCAATAACTGTCAGGGATCCTACAGTGGTAGTCTCTAGCACTCCACAGACCGGACTTCCCCAAGGCGCAGAATCTAAGCTCCGACCTGCTTGTTCACCAGGGCCCCTGATGGTGGGGATGGACTTGGAGCAGGACGAGACCAGGTCGCGGCCCCTGGGTTCACCCAGCTGTGGTAGAAGCACCGCCGGAGGTGTATAGCAGGTGAGAGTCTGATGTGAAGAGGTAACAAGAGCAGCGTCAGGCAGGCCGGGTCGGTAACCGTGGTGGCGGCGTAGTACAAAATCAGCAGGCAGAGGAATAAACAGGTCACAAGCCGGGTTCGTTAACAGGAGATCAGAACATGCAGGGTTAAGCAGGAGAATGGTCAGACAAGCCAGGGATCAGAGCAGGAGACAGACAGCAAATCAGGGTCAGGCAGGGTCGGCAACAAGACAATCTACTAATCAGGAACTCAGGAAACAGGTAAGACCATACAGCAATCAATGCAGTCCTAACCTGTTTTAAATAGGGCTCCCTGTGCCCTGATTGGTGCCAGGCGCGCACCCGCGATCGCGCATGCGCGAGCGCCGCTGCAATCGCGGGTGCCCTGGTCCCAGTGCTCGCACGCTAGTGCAACCGGGCACACCGTGCATGCGCAGACTCGCGCGCGATCGCAGCAAACACTGGGGTCCCTGACAATAACCTTCAGCACTGTAATCTAGTAGCTGTTAAATTAGGTTTAGTGTTTGGGTCATGGCTTAGTTGGTTAAAGCATCAGCAAAAATAAAATCTGGAATATGTTTTCCACTCATACCCATTTTTTTTGTGAGTCTACTGCTAAGTGGCCCTCTTCAGCAACTCTTTCATTAATGGAGACCAGTGATCAAGTACTGCAGTCTGGGTCCATTGCCGACCCCTAAAAAAACAAATAATTTAGCTGCTGGCTTTTAATAAAAGGACATTTACCTGTCCAGTGATACAGCATTGTCCTCACCCAGGCTTGTTCTTTGCCGATCTTCGGGGCACCTGCATGTTTACTGTGGGAAGTCAGGTGTGACTCCCTGCAAATATGCACTTCCCACTGCACATGTGCTGTGCTTTATAAATGGGCCTGCAGCCTCCTGGAACCTCTGGTGTGTCCCAGAAAGTTGTGGTGGGTGGAGGGGACCTTCTGGTGGAATTGCCTAGGCGATTCCAGCAGAAATGAAAGCTGGTAACTAGTGAAAACTAGGTTCCTGCTCCCCCCCAATAAAAAATGTTCCAAAAGTGGAAGTGGTTTAATCCTTCACTGCCACCGAGACAACATGTGTTTCATATCAGATAACCAGACCTCTTATTCCCATGATTGTGAGACAAACGCATTGGACCTCTGCATAATAAGAGGTCAGGCTATCTGGTAAGAAGTATGTGTTGTTTTGGTGGATTGAAGGATAAGTTCACCTTTGGGAACGTTACATGTTCCACCTGATTTTAGGGTGGAACATGTAACATGTTCCCAATGTTGAAGCCACTGCCCAATTTCCCCCCCCCCCCCCCCCGAGATATGGCAGTGTCATTCATTCACAAAGTTCTGTGAATGAATGAGCTACAAGTATGTAGTCGGCTTGTAGTTCTCAATTAACTACCACGCGCTTTGGTAGTTTCCGATTTTCCTTACTTTAGCAAGCATGTGTTTTTGCCTGTGCCGCTGCCAGTTCCTTTTTTGCTGATGCCATCATTCTCTGGATTCTGAGAGGACCCCACCAATAGACAGTCAATAGGAAGCGTCTATGTCACATAGACAGTAACATGCGCAACCAATAGAAGACCCTGCCTCCTGTACACAGAAAAACAAGAAGACTCAAGACTGGAAAGTCATGTAACCATGGATTTAGGTGAGTTACATAGTTAGTCTGGATGAAAAAAGACAAAAGTTCATCCAGTTCAACCATTAAAAAAAAAAAGTTGTAATAATAAAACCAAAGTTGATCCAGAGAAAGGCAAAAAAAACCAGCAAAGCATGATCCAATTTGATCCTGCAGGGAAAAAAAGTCCTTCCTGATCCCCCGAGAGGCAATCGGATATTCCCTGGATCAACTTTGTAAAGTAAAAGGGACATTTAGATTTTTCTATACCAGTGATTAGTTAGAGGTGGCTGGGGTTACGAGAAGCCTGGAGTTCACGTCTAGAAAAACAGAACCAAGGAAAAATAGAGTGGTTCGTCAGTGGTTGTCATTAGATTTAATCTATCATTCTAGAACCTGATCAGGGAAATTAAACAAGTTAGGATTGCATGTTTTCATACAACTTACAGATGTCTACATTTAACAAAGTCCCTGCATGGGGGCCATGTCAAATAAGTAATTTTTTTAGCAGAATTGAAATTCTCTCCTTAGCTTTTTCGTTGCTAGGATGAGTATAGCCATATTAGTGCACTTGTAACAGCATACTTGAGTGCTGTCTAGTGATTTTTTAAATTGCACTAACAGTTATATTTTCTGGATTTTGGGGTGAATCCCATTCTTCTCAGCCCAAGCACTAGTGCTTGGACCTAGAAAAAAGGGCTACACCCTGAAAGCTTATCCTGAATATTTAACTGTTAGTGCAAATAAAAAGTATGATAGTGTTATGATCCGCCAGGTGGTGCCTCAGGCTGCCAACTGACAGACCTACTCAGAGCGTGGGGTCTAAGCCCGGGCTGTGCTTTCACCAGAGCCCCTGATGGTGGGGATGGACTTGAAACAGTCCCGGGCCAGGTCACGACCTCCGAGCAGGCCCACCAGTGGCCGAGGAGACCTTTGGGGACAGGTACCGGGAGAGCCAGATATGAAGAGGATGGCGGCCCCAGCAGGGTAGTAACGGATCGCGGGCCCGTGAGGGTAAGCGGGGTACAGAATCGGTAGGAGAAGAGTAGTCGGGTCACACGCAGGGTCAGCAGGGAAGTCAATCCGTAGAATGGTCAGGGCAATCCGGGTCAAACGCAGGAGCAGGCAGAGTAGTCAGGACAATCCGGGTCAATCACAGGAGCAGGCAGAATAGTCAGGACAATCCGGGTCAATCACAGGAGCAGGCAGCGTAGTCAGGGTCAATCAGGGTCACTAGACAGGTACAGGAACTCGGGATCACAGGAAGACCTTGCGGCAATCTGTGACAGTGCAGGGCATCTTTAAATAGTGCGCCCTGCACTGTCATTGGCCGGCTAGGACGCGCCCCCGGCTGTCATTGGGCGCCTGAGGCGCGCCCCCGGCACCTACTGCGCATGCGCGGCGTCCTGTCAGCCGCGGCTCGCCGGGACCTAGTGCCTGTGTCCCGGCGCGATCTGCCGCCAATGCGCATGCGCGGGGGACAGAGCCGCGATCGCGGAGCACGGAGCCGCGATCCCTGACAGATAGACAGCAGTCAATTGTGTTGTTGCTTGGAAAAACGTAGCAGCAGTCACTGAGAAGACTGTTTTGCAGCAATTCCAGTAATATGGAGCTCATGTTATCAAAAGGATCAGCTGATGTTCGTGGTACACCAGTTATTAGCAGCTGCATATTTATGTTCTGCAGTCACATACAGGAGCTATCTAAAAATATACACAGGAAATAATCAGATATTGTAACAGTCACAAAACTATGTTTTCCACCAGGCTCCTTCAACAAGTGTTGACAACAAAAATCGACTTTGTTGAGCCAAGTGATGCCAATAGGGCCACCCCAGCACAAATTTCATCTGATTCAGCAGAAATTAGCCAAAATCCAAGCCTTGTATGGTAGGCTTAACATGCCCCTAAGGACTGGCTGTATTTCCTTACAGCAAAAAGGCAGGTGAACCCCTTAGTGACTGAGGGCAAAACAAATGTTAACCCCTGAACACAATTTTGCAACTTTGACACGGTTTAGTAAAACTGTGTACAGGAGGAATATACCTTGATTTTCAGGACAAAATGGGTTGTCTTTTGGTAGTAAATGGTAACGAATATCTCGTAATCATTTTTTTAATCATAGGAAAATTGACCCAAAATAGTAAATTTTTTTTTCAATTTAGATGTATATTTCTTGCTATTAACATAACTTACTACCAAAGAAAAACCCAAAATAAATTCTCCTACTCCTGAAAAATGCAGCAATACCACCTATGTGTATGTTAGCTGTTGTTTGTACCCGTAACACTGACACTAATTTGAAAAAAAAAATGCTTTAACAAAAAAAAAAAAACTACCAAAAATATACTGACCCTGACCTTTGACCCCACCCTTTGATCCTGACCTTTCACCATTACCTTGATCCTAACATTATTCAACCACTTACGTACAGTAGATCGAACCTTGATCTAGCTATTTTTCCTTTATTTTATTTTTTTATTTTCCTTACACACTTTTGTCTAAATACATCTTTCTCTCCTGCAAGGAGAGAAAGATATAATGCATGTTTCTCTCCATTCAGAAGAGAAAGATAACACAGGGCTGGGCAGCACAGTGAATGATTACTGTGATAGCCAATCAGAAGCTATCACAGCAATGAGGTGATTGGGAACTGGGAGTCCCGAGTCATGATCATTAATACGGGACCCAGGGCTCTCAGTGCTGTCTCTGTGCTGGTAATGCTCTGTATGGCACTCTCCCAGCACAAAGGGAGTTGTGTATATATGCTGCGTCATGGATAAAGACCCACTTCCATGAGGCCAGATATCTGCGTACTGTCAGTGGGAAGGGGTTAACATTCTAATCCACCAATGTATTTGCTGAAAAAAATCCTTATTCAGTGTAACAACAAGCCATTGTGATCAATTCACTCTGCTGCAGTCAGACCAATACAGAAGAAAATGTGATTGTTTTACTGCATTTTAGGTAATACATAAGAAAATAAAAAAAAATAGGGAGATGATTCAGATTTTGGTTGCCGGAAAAAAAATTCAACATACTTTCACATGCATTGAATGCTTGGTCCCTATCTGTACTGTGGTTTCATATATAACATATAACAGAAAGTAGGAGGAAATCCCCAACAGGGACACAGATAGTAAAAGTATATTTGGATAAGGTGTCAGTCACCTGGACATAAAGTAAGTGGATAGAAATCTCCAATATAGATCTAGACAGCAATAAAAACCTAACCAAGAATCTAACCTTACCCCGCTTTACAAAATGTTTGTCTTAGGTAACAATTTGAAGTAAGATGACAGATAATGAAACAAAATAACTCTGGATGTCTGTTTTCAATATATTTGCAGCTGGAGAGGATGCGGTCACCGGGGGTACCTTTCTTCATCTCTGGTGGACCTGCCCCAAAATTGCACCCTTTTGGGATGCAATTATCCCATGGATTTAGAAATTGACATTGAGCTCCATGTAGCAATCTCCCCTTTGTCTACTTTTTTTGTGACTTCAACTTCCATGAAGGCCTATAGGCATAGTGTTACACCTCACCTCTTGAATGCAGCTAGATCTTTGATCCATAAGTTTTGGAAACAATCTGAGTTCCCCATGCTTCCTGATTGGAAACAGGAAGTAGATGGAATCATGGACGCTGAGCGTTGGGTTCACCTGGTCAGAGATCAAAGGGAGAAATTTAAAGATATCTGGCAGGGGTGGATGTACTACTCCTCTGAGATACCGGATGCATGAGTCTTTTTGGGTAACTTTGATATTTTTGTGTTCCCCGACCATGTTGCTATGTACACCTGGGTACTATGAGTTATTGCTTAGATAATACCACCTCTATGGATCTGATTTACTGGATGTTTATGCATTTGTTTTTTGGGGGGTTTTTTCTGCTTTGTTCTTTTTCTTTTCTTTTACTTGTTTGGAATATCGGAGTCACTAATTGTCATAGCTATTCCGATTATGTGCGATTTTGGTCAAGGTGTCCGTTTGCCTATTTTGTTACCCATTTTATTACGGTTTCCTTGCTCAATTGACATATATCTGCTGACATTATTGTCTACTCTGTGTCACTAGAAAATGTTAATAAAGATTGATTATTAAAAAAATATATATATTTGCAGACAACACCCATAAAAATATAAATTACAAAAAAACTTTTGCATAGGCTGGAGTTCTTCTTCGATGGTTCTGTTTTTAACAAAGAGCACACTCTTCCATCATGTTGCAATGTACCCAAACCACAATCCTGCAATAGCTAAAGCAACCCTCCAAGATGTACTATTTGTTCAAAGACATCTTTTATTTGCACTTTTATCTGTCATTTCCAATTCATTATAAGGCTTTCAGTAAGATTATAAATAGATTGAACTTGATCTTCCTCCAAGAGACATGAATGGAGAAAATTATGTTTCCATAAATGTTTTTAAGCGATTTTGCATTATATTTACAGACAGTAATAAATGTCAGCTTGAAGTCATTTACAAGACAAATTCATATTTTCTATTACATTTAGCTAAAGAACTTTTTCATGTAATCAAAATGCAACTTTCTATGAAGAAAAATGTGTGATAAACCATCTTTCCATTTCATCAGATTACTTTTCTTTTAGTTAAAGTAAACCTTTCACTAATCTGGGCAAATAAAGTTGAGCATATCGCTGAAAAATGCGTAAGCAATGGTTAGCTTCAGTGAAAACTAAATACCAAAATAACAAAAGTATAGGTAAAAGCAGTTATATTTCTACTTAAACCAGCGCAAAACCCACAAAGCAATATAAATAAATAACCCAGCCCATAAATAATATTAATCAAAATACATTGTGACACATAAAAAATAGTAATAATTAAAGTGATTTAAAAAAATTTCTGAAAAAAATCAGTGACAAATTCAAAAAACAGTCCTGTGAAAAAACTGTATTTTCATTGGATTCTTCTGTGCCAATAATACCTCCACCATCCACCAGTGCAAAACCAACATGAACCGCACTCACCAGATATTTGGTGAGTAAAACGCCTTTCAGGGATATTAAGGGCTCCTGGACCCCCTTTTTATAACCTCCAAATATTGCCTCCTCTAAGACATAGAAACCTCCTCCGGTTACTCCTCTCACCGAATCCACCAAAAATCAGGAAGAAGAAAAAAAGACCATAGCGTGATACCGTTATAAATTCCAATCTCAGAAGAATTTTAACCAGACCACTCACATTTTAGTAGATATTAACCAGCATTTTATTGAAGCAAAACGATCTTTCTTTCATATAAAAACGATTTTCCAATTTCTGTATAGAGACCCCACAGCCAGGTATACAGCAGGATAACAGACCTCAGATGCAGCCTCATTCACTAGGCAAAGATGGCCCCTTGGAACGCACCGCTCGGCGTGCGTTCCACTCACCGGAAATGACGTCAGACGCCGGGACGGCCAGCCGGAAATACGTCAACGTGTTTCGCCCCACCTACAGGGCATTCTCAAGACCAAAGCAGTTATATGCAAATCTGGACTTTTCCAACGAATCTGAGATAAAGTCTGCCCCTTTTACATGGGATTGTAGGCAGCAAGACATGGAAAAAACCCAAGCATACAATAAAAACTAGCAGACATTAAATGGATGAAAATTGGCCGTGGCATTTATTATTTGTTTCAACCATTTGCACACCAGCGATGTACCAGTACATGACTGGACTTTGAGTGGTTATACCATGATGAGGCCTGCAACTGCAGGCATCATGCTATTGGTTTTTTGAGCCGGTTGGCAAAAGGCTAATTAGCTGCTGGATTGGTTTTACAAGCAAATTCCCCCTTCCCGCCACCTTCTGGGGAGATTTGCTTGTGCTCTCGGGCTCTCCTGTCCCACTGGAAGATTCAAGTGTTCAGCTGGTGCTTCCATTGGCTGACCAAAGAGCTGATCAGAGACCGGAATTGCTCTGATCATCTCTATAGTCTCAGAAACCACAAATGATGAGCATTCATCATTTACGATTTCTCCAGATGTAAACAGCGCCATTTTTAAATGGAGAAAGAACTTGATCACACTGATCTTGGTGTGGTCAGATGCCGTGAAGGGCAGAGGAGAGTTCTGGGGTCTAATAGACCCCAGATTTCTCAGTAAAGAGTACATGCCACTGCCTATTGCTATCACAGGGGACAGGGCAAAAATTAAAAAAAATAAAATATAATTAAAAATATGTTTAAAGTGCCCCCATCCCCCATGCTCATGCACAAAGGCAAACACACGCAACGGTCCTGCACACATACATAAACAGCAATCACACCAGACATGTGAGGTATCGCTGCGAACGTCAAGGCACCTGCAGTATTTTTTAGAACCAGACCTGTGTAAAACTATAGTGGTAAACTGCAATGGCTTTTAAAGCGTCACCTTTGGATAATAAAATGTATGTCGTGTGTTGCCGTTGCACGGGCATGCACATTTTAAAAACATCCCGTATTTGGTATCTATTTACTCGGCATAACATCATCTTCTATATTTTACCAAACAATTGGGTATTACAGTATACTGTGTGCATTTAAATTCAAGAAAGTGTATTTTTTTTTAAAAATTGCTTTGAAAAACCCCAAAAAATTGCAACACCCACCATTTTATTCTCTAGGGCCTCTGCTTTAATAAAATATATAATGTTTGGAGGTTCTAAGTAATTTTATAGCAAAACAATACTGATTTTTACATGTAAACAAAAAGTGTCAGAAAAGGCCTGGTCTTAAAGTGGTAAAGTACTCAAAACTTTTAAACAGACCATTTGATATAACAAATCTTAACCTTTATCAAGTAAAGTACTCCACTAAGTAACAGCTCAGCCACTATGACTCAAGCTGAAATAGATAAAAGCTTCCAAAACTTTAGTAACAGTCCCCAAGATGAGGGAGGGGAAGCAGGGAGCTCCACCAGTAATCTCCTCAGGCGATTGGCATCGGACCTGCTGGGGAGACCCTTTTTATAGGGGACCCTCAAATTCTAGAATATTCCTGGGGGTCAGCTGTCCTTAATCGACCTATTCTCAAGTCCCTCCACTAACACTAGAGCAGTGGCGGCCCATGAAACAGCCCCTGCCACAACCCCATGATGAAAGGGGGGCTTAAAACAGGCTTCACCCTTTTGCCTCATTCTCAGCCGGTCAGTTGGTTATTGAAGCCACTTATCACAAAAAAATTACAGAAAGCAGAAGGGGGCTAGACCCCTGAGGTTGCATGTGGCCCTTTGGCATTTATTGTGCAGCCCTCAGGGCCCCTGCAGGAACTAATCTGTGTTTCCCCGTTGCCCGGTTATAGCAAGGATTTCTGGAAACTCCATGTAATATGCTTCCAGTCATTGACAGTCACCAGAAGCATGTCCTCAATCTCCAACAACTTCCATAGCACACTCCTAGTCTCTAACATGCTCCTGCAGAATGTCCACAATTTTGACCATCTCTTGTATGTCCACAGTCTTTGACTATCTCTTGTATTATGCCATTGGTCTTTGACTATATCCTGTTGTGTGTCTGCTGTCTCTAGTAATGAATATTCACATAATTTTATGTACGGCCCTTTGGTGATGTCTGCACTTGAGCCCCATATATCAAGAACGCTGACCACCTCTGGGCTAGACCTAGCTAACTCCAGATTCAGCCAATATACATTTGCATACCTGTAGTGTAAATATGTGCAAATATATTGCAGCCAACTTTTTTTGCAGAGAGATCTGTCTCATCAGTATACAGCTGCCAAACAAACAAAACAACCTTGTTAATTAGTTGTCGACATATAAAATTTTGTTTTTGTATTGGGAAATCATGTAACACAGCTAAATTAATTCCAGCATTTCTATGAATATTCCATTGTAGAAAAAATACTGTCTGTAGCCATAGCTCTATTCAGGTAATAGCAAAAATACATACATTTGTAAAGAAACAAGGGATACCATATTTTATTTTTTTATGAGTGAGAGCAGCTGCAGTGCTGTGCAGAGAAGGAAGGGGAGTCACATACTGCATGTGTCTTAATGACTGTTAGAATCATGTGGACCCCCAAAAATGTAGAGAGTTATTGTTTTCTCTAAGGGTTATACTTATAAAACAGTGAATTCACCAATCATTCCCTGCAGGTGTATCGTACTGGTACAAAGCTGCAGGTGTATCGCCTGTATCTGGTGCATACATAAAAAATTACAATAACTTTCAGTACTGCTTCAGCTGTACTGGATGTTTGGTGAATGTGATATTGTCTATTGTTAATAGAGATAACATATTTCTTACATATACTTGTGATGTTTAAAGCTGAAGTTTAGGTATTGCACTTTTTTTACATTCTGGTGCTGAGTGGCTGCCTTGCTGTACTGTGAAAACAGATGTCTTCATTCAGGCAACACTTTGCATTTACTCAATGAATGCAAAGTGCACTCTCATTGAAAAAGCTTTCATTGAGAAAATGCAAAGTATTGAATGGCGCCAATGCCGAGCGAGCAACTTCTTGTGTTCAGTTACCATCAGGGAAGCTGCTCGGCTTGGCAGAAGCTAGCAGAGATCACTGTAATAGCAGTGATTACTACAATGATATTCAGCTTCTTTAGGGATCCCAAAGGTATGGCACATGTATACTTTCATTGGTCCAAGCTGGACCAATGTAACTCTGAATAAAATGTCATACCTAAACTTCTGCTTTAACTTACAAAGCAGTATTACCCTTTGTCAGTTATATAGAAACTCCTCTGTTGGGATTTTAAGGGCAACCAAACAATTTCACAAATTGTTTGGTTGCCCTTAAAAATCCCAATAGAGGAGTTTCTGTATGTTATGATCTAATAGGGAAGGTGACAACCCTCACCTGTAACTGAATAGGTTCTACATTTGGTACCCTCTGCCAATTGTCCTGACCCCTGGACAGGGCAACTATGACACTTTATAGTTTATTTAGTTAGGCAGTGTAAAAAGTAAAGCTGATGTGCAAAGCTCCAGGACCCATAGCAGTCAGATTGTAGTATATTCAGGTCAGACCAATGTAGATTGTTTTCTAAATGGTTGCTACGATTTTCTGCACTTTCCTGAGCTCTAATTAATATGGCTGTGTATCCCCTAGCATAGAGAATAGGAGAGCTGGTCATGTGCATTTTTGCTCTATTTAAAGAAATAATAATTTACAAAAAGGAAAAAAGGAGTTACATACTAAATTATAATACAGTATTGTTCGAAGATATCAAATATGTAATATGCTTGTCATAAGAAAAAAACGTCAAAAGCCAAAAATAGCAGCTGTAAAAACGTCCAGTATGCAAAAGAGCTGTAGCAAAAAATGCAGTCCTTCACGCTGCTCCATACTGGATAAAATTCTAATTTATTGAAAGACATCTCTAAAAATAAATACATTGTTGCAAAATATTTCTGACTTTGATACTCTAAGCTCTAGCTCTAAAAAGCAAAATTTCACTTGGTAAAAAACAGCCTTGTAGACGTTTCATCTTTATTGCACTTAGGAACCATTGGCTATGCTGTCCATATGGAATAGTGATCATGGCAGCTGAGCTGTGAGTATTTGAAACTTGATTAAAGCTGCAAATAAGTAATACACAAACTAAATATTAAAAAAAAAAACTCAAAGAGGATGGAAAGAGAGTTGGGAATAAAGTTAAATAATTGGATTTACAATAGTCAAATTTTTCCCGGCAAAAGGATTAACACATTTTTGGTATGAATATATGCAGTGGACTAAAATTTAAATTACATAACAGGGAGTATATTAGAATTCAATTAAGATCTAGTTGAATATTTCGCTAAATAGCAAGCCACATAATTTTTTGCTTCAGTAATCATTGGCAGTTCTTCTAAATTAAACAGAAGTAGTATATTTTATGTACTTGTGTAAAATACTGTTTCTCTGATTTTATCTAATTGGTAAAAATTCTAATGTATTTTGCAATTGCGGGAAATATAGGAGCTGTCTTTTATATAATATTAAATTTTCCTGCAAAGCAGAAAAAAAAAACCCATAAACAAATATATTTGTAATTTAGAACAACTTTATTTTAGTCTATAGACATATTATTATTATTATTATTATATGGAGGAAGGGAATGCTGATACCTGATTAGGAACCTGCAATAAATACTGACATCTGAGATCTGATTACCAGCTATGGGTAACAACTTCACTTTCCTTTTCAACATTATTATCAGATTTGTGGCAACAGGCTTCCTAAGTGAAGTTTTAGTGCCCATTTGCAACAATGCATCTAACCGTACATCAACACAAGTCCACAGGTTAGCCATTGTTTTAAAAGGTGCTAGTCCACATCTGTGTAATGAGTTTATTTGTTTATTATAGGTACTTATATAGCGCCATCAATATACACAGCGCTCTACATATATTGTACCTTCAAATCTGTCCCTAACCCTCAAAGGGCATACAATTTAAGGTTCCTAACTCACATTCATACATACATATACTAGGGCCTATTTAGACAGGAACCAATTAACCTACCAGCATGTTTTTGGAGTGTGGAAGGAAACTGGAGTACCCAGAGGAAACCCACGCAGGCACAGAGAGAACATGCAAACTCCGCACAGGTAGTGCGTTGGTTGGGATTCGAACCCTAGGGCTGCTAGGAGGAAGTGCTAACCACTTAGCCACTGTGTTGCCATTTTGTGTTGCTATGCATTGGCCATTTTTTGATACAATATGTGTTACAGGATAATGGCAGTGCATAAAAAATGCATGACTGTCAAAAACACACAACAAATGAAAATACACATGGAAAAGTGTAAATCTCGCTTTGAGGTAGCTCATATATAGTTCCCCAGTTGACCAAGTGAGACAAGAGAACCCTTATTTAAAGTGTGGGCTAAGGCAAAATATAACAAAAAACCCATAGGCAATACTTGCACATTTAGTAAATGGAAAAACAATAACTTCACGTATCACATGAATAACCAATTATATCAAATGTACTGACTTGTGTAACTAATATAAACACCACATAAATTTCTGTTATGCCATATAAACAAATATGGTCATTAGTCCCACATATCATAAAGTCCCAATAAAGTGCCAAAAGTTGTTTGTGCAAATTGTGTGGAGAGTATGAACACTTTATAGGATTCAGTGGAGAGTACAGCATGCATGTGCATTCTTATAAGACGAGTGAGGCCCCAAAATATCAGTAGATCGGAAATCAACACATGGGGGCTTACACTGCAGTTACACTTTAAAGATAAATGCCTCATTAAAATTTAACATGACTTGTAGGCAAAATTTCCATAAGTGACAGCCTTTGAAGGAAACCTTTGGTCTAAATAAATGCCCATTTTTTCTTTTAATTCTTCAACAAGTATATGAATGTTAAACTCACAGAGACCACTTTTAATTATGTAGGTTTTTTTTTCTTTTCTTTTTTTAAAGAGTTGATTTCTACAGTAGTGTTGCTACAGTATATTATATGGTCAGTTTGGTAAATTGTGCCAAGCAGTAGTTTTTAAACCGTTATTTCATAATTGATGCTTGTACCATCCTTGACCTTGTGAGCCACTGTCATGTTACAGAGTGAATGCAAGTTATGACATTTCAAAGAACATATACTGTATTCTATTCTGTTTAACCTAGCTACATAAGGTCTTCCATTTATCTTTAAGCTGTTGAGTAACTAGCATAAAAGCAGGTCAAGATGTCCTTTACAGTGTTACATGGTTATCTTAATAATTCAATTCATAGCATTCAAAAAAAATGGAAAGAATATGTGTCAATTATTTAAAATCAAAAGATTGAAACAGGGAATTCACATCAATGTTTACTTCTCACAAAATATATTAAAACATATCTAAACCCAAAAACAAAAATGTACTATGTGGCAGCTTATCAATACTTAGATGTGGTGGCCACATTTGTTTTCTGTTTTTTCAGGGTTGTTCTCTTTGTTTTTACCTGGTTATACTGTGAATAATATAATTCTGTATTATATAATATCTTTCCCTGAGTGGCTACGCTCACTCATCCAAAGTAACTAGGGAGGCAGCCATGATTACCGCCCAGGCTGGAATACATATACTGTATGTCTGTCTTTGTTCATCTCCATTACATGGTGGGAGATGGGATTAGTAGGGCGGCACAGTGGCTTAGTGGTTAGCACGTTTGCCGTGCAGTCATGGGTTCAATTCCCAACCATGGCGCCTCCTGCATGGAGTTTGCATGTTTTCTCTGTGCTTGCGTGGGTTTCTTCCGGGTACTTCGGTTTTCTCCCACATTCCAAAGACATGCTGGTAGGTTATTGGCTCCTGTCATCCCTGGCCATGCGGGATCTCCTGCATGGTAGGGGTTGGGGAAAAACCTGGCAACCTACCATGTAAAATAATTACTAAGAGAATTCATGGAAAAAGTCACTTACGAGTGACGGTCCATGCAATCGCCAAGGGTCGGATACGACTGAATGGATAGAGAGAGAGAGAGAGCTGGGATTAGTACTGTACAGAGCAAAGATAAGATTGTTTTGCTTTCAGTGCATCTCACACTGCATTGTAGGTACTTACTGAAAAATTAAACCTAATGCAAACACCATATCTAAAGACTCGTAAGCTGCGATATATTACATTTCATTCTTGGGTTTTGTTAACCTTTAAACTAGTGGTGCACCAAAATGAAAATTCTGGTGCCAAAACCGAAAATTCAAAATGCACTTGGCCGAAAACCAAAGCCGAAACCGAAATGCGCAGTTTTTAAAAATGAAAATATATTTTTTGGAAAAAAATACACTTTGATTAAAAAAAAAAAATATAAACTCCACTTTTTTTGTAAAATATGAAAGAGGATGTTACGGCGAGTAAATAGATACCCAACATGTTACGCTTTAAAAGTGTGCACGCTTGTGGAATGTCGTCAAACTGCGGTACTTAAAAATCTCCATGGGTGATGTTTTAAAAATGTCTACAGGTTAGCAGTGTCAAATTAAAGAGGAGGTTTAGTGCGAGAATTATTGTTCTTGCTCCGACGTTTGTGGAGATACCTCACGTGTGTGGTTTGAACACCATTTACATATGTGGGCATAGCCTACTTATGCGTTCACTACTACGTGCAAGCACGGTGGGACGGAGGCACTTTAAACTTTTTTTTTAAATTTATTTAACATTTTGTTTTTGTTTTTTGCGCTGTCCCTTTTAAAAAATGTTTAATCACTTTTATTTTTATCACAAGAAATGCATGCATCCCCTGTGATAGGAATAATTAGTGACAGGTCTTCTTTATGGAGAGATATGGGGTCAACAAGACCCCACATTTCTCCTCTGCAATGTAAAGCATTGGATCAAAAAAAAGCATTGATCTAGTGCTTTAAAAAAAAGAAAAATGGCCAGAACCGGAAGTGATATCGCTTCGGTCCTCCAAAGGCATAGAGATGAGTGGAGGCCATCTTATCTTCACTCATCTCTATGCCCAGCGCCGGGATTGTTTGATGGTTTCTCAGGTAAGGCTGAGAACTACTGAGTGGCGGCCGATGGCGGTGACGGCGGGTGTCTACACGTGCAACTGCATCCATACTTAAGCAAGCCATAGATGATGCGATTTTCTTTCCTGTAACAACAGTTTGTAGGAAAGCAATTTGCTTGATTTCCCCATCAACACAGTCAGGGGGAGCCATCCCTTTCAGGAGAACACAGTGATTATTACTAGTGGCTATAGCTGCTGGCAACAATTGCATTAAAAATTCGACAGGCTGGATGTACCCAAGATGTACAACAATCAACTTGGGTACTATGAACCTGCCCATAGATGGCTCGAATTCTGGTCAGTCCCTGCTGAACCAACCAAAACCTGAACCTTCTATGGTCAGCCTTAGTGTCTGGTCATACCGGTGTGACTTGCAAATTGTATACCCACAGCTTACCCTGACAAACGTATAAAACCTCTGTAGATATTAAAACAGTTCCAATGTATTCCACAAACTGGTAGAAGTTGGACTGCTAAATTTGAAGGATCTTTCAGCTTTGATCACACAATCAGCTGGTTGTAGTAAGACAAAAACTGCTTGTAAAACCCGTGAGCTAATTACATAAGCAGAAAACTAGACCTCTGAGGACAGTCCCTGGACAAAGTGTACAGAATACTAGTGTTAACAAGACCACACCAAGTGACATTTATTTTTGTCTGCTTTAGAAAATTGTAGCTGGCTGGAGATTGAATTGGAAAAGTAATTGTATTAACACATGGTTAAAAATGATCTGTATAGCAAGTACATACGTAGGTTATGTAATTTATTTTTCAAAACTGGAATGTTCCTTTAAAAAGGAATACTGACTTATGATAGGGGGGTTTCAAACAATTGAAAAGGGCAGCCCTTTCTTACAGTAAAGCATATCACCTAGAATGAGACATGGGATGAAGAAATCATGAGGAACCAAAATGTTATATCTCTGCTCCATACACATTGGCCAGTCTATAGGGTCAAAAGTTAGGGAAGGCACGTATCTGAAAAATTTGGTTTCATAATGTGTCAGGCACATAGCCCTATTCAAATCACAGAAAGAGATATGCAGTCAGACAGTCTTTGTACTAACAATGTCAATTTTCCTAATGTTATATCCTCTTTCCTGTTATAGCAGTTGTGCATGGTGTCTAGTGCTGTCTGTAATGTAACAGACTAGGTCAGGCACACCCTCTCCTTCACTTCAATACAGGCCTGGATTCAACAGGCTTTTTCACCAAGAGCAAACTTTTTTTAAGGCATTTGTACATATAATCAGTCCAAAAAAGAAAAAAAAACAAGGGGTACAGTGCTATAAGGCAATAAAAGGGGTGAGACTTTAATTGGACTTGAATCATGCCGACCTGCATGCAGCAACATACAGTCATAGCTAGAAAAAGAATCTAACAATAACCTGTAAACTTGTTCATTTCCTTTATAAGGCCTCATGCACACAGAACGTTAAACAAATTCTCCTAGTAGCCTTCCTCCTGGCAGCAGCGTTTTTACAGAAAAAACGCCCGACGCTTGTAGAAGTATATTTTGCTAGCGTTTAGGCACGTTTAGGCAGGCATCAAGCGCTTGGGGGTTAATTTCATTGGCCAGAATAATAATTTATCCTGGCCACTGAAATGAATTCGTGCTCAAGCACTAAATGCATCTAGCATTAACACACACTTAGACGTATTCACGCACGTCAAACAATTTTTCTGCCAGAACGCTGTTGCTCCTGGACACACTGGCACTGGGTTTTGTTTTCTGCCTGTAAACGCTTCCGCCACTAAAAGCTCTTAAAGTCTATGTGTGCATGGACACATAAGATAACACGGAAGGGTGTTTACAAGTAGTAAAAAAAAAAACGCCTTACACCCCTAAAAGTGGCTGCAAAAATGCCCTGTGTGTGTAAGGTCTTCATATCAACATGGATCTTCAATGTCCCTCAAAAAATAAATAGTCAGCATCTATCAACACTGTAGCTGCTGACTTTTAATATAAGGACACTTTTATACCTGTCCAGGGATCCTGTGCTACCCTCACCTGGTTGGTTTCTTCACCAGTCTTTGGATCCCTGATGCCAGCATCTTTACTATGAGAAGTTGGCTGTGAGCTCAACTGGCTTCCTACTGCACATTTGCGAGCCATGCTGTGCTTTGTGAATGGTCCCGCAGCTTTCTGGAACCTGTGATGTATCCCAGAAAGCTGCAGGGAAAGAGTGGAGGGAGGAACTTCTAGGCAATCCGAGCGGAAGTGGGAGTGGGTACCTGTCAAAACCAAGTACCCGCACCCCAAAACCAAAAACGTGTCCAGAGGTGTTAGAGGAAGGGGGGAGGAGGTGGAAAAGAGGAACTTCCCCTTTTGGGTGAAGTTCTGCTTTAAATATTCTTTCATATAGAAACCCATGTGAATATAGATAATGTAAACTGCGTCATAACCCTAACAATTAACTTATCTTGTTTTTCTCTTTTTGCCTGTAAAATACATTTGAAAATGTTTTGTTCTGTTATCTGTTTGATAAGTAAAAGGAAGTGAGGGGGGGTGTTCTGTAATCCAAACTAGGCAAACAGCCTAGGGTCACAGTGCTGCTCCATAAATATTGTACAGGAGTGTTGTCACCCTAGAACAGGAAGCATCTTACTGGCAGGATTAGGAGAAAACAAAGGCAAAAAAGCCTGAAAAAAGGAAAACTATTGCAAGCATCACTTCTAAGGACTAGTAAGTTGCAAAATAATACATTTTTGTTCTTGGGTTTAGATGCGCATGACATACTTATTGTAAACATTTTAACATGCTACAGTAGCTAAACCCCAAATGACCTACAAGCTGACAGTTTAGTATTTATAGACATAGCACAAGACAGAAAACAGCATCAATACACAATCTATGCATTCAAGCAAAAGCAGAATATATAGTTACTCCTTTAAACATTATACAATCACATTTGTTGAAGATACACTAAGTTGCCCACAGTAGTTCCATTTAACTTGCCAAACATTGCAGTTCACATGACTATCACATGATTTACTTTAAAATGAAGCTAATGAGAAAACAATCACTGGAAAATTATAGTTTGATGTGTGTCTTGAGATGCCTTGGGGGAAATATGCACATTTAGTCTATTACTGAAATGAAAAGAAAAGAAAATTACATTTAAAATATAAATATTTGTGAAATATTTTTATTTTCCATATTTCTAGCTGGGAGGCACCAGTGATCTGAAATACCTGTTGTTTTTTCCTTGTTTGATGACTCAGATGAGTCCCAGACACACTCCCCAACACACAGGAATGTCTTTACAATATGCTATATTAATGTGAATACAGAAAATGGAGGGATAGTATCAGAGGTAGTTTGCCAACCCAGATTTTCTTCCACTGACAACCATCTAAACCAGGGGTCGGATGTGGCCTTTTGCTTTCATCTGGCTCTTGGGACATTACTTCCCCCCACTGTCATCAACAGTGGGGCATAGCTCCTGCCACTTACACTAACAATGGGGCACTATTCCTCCCACTGACACCAATGATGGGACACCATTCCTCCCACTGTCACACATGATGAGGCACTATTCCTCCCACTGACCCCAATCATGGGGAACTATTCCTTCCATTGATACCAATCATGGGGCACTATTCCTTCCATTGATACCAATGATGGGGCACCGTTCCTCTCATTGATATCCAAAATGGGGCACCATTCCTCTCATTGATACCAAAGATGGGGCGCCATTCCTCCCATTGATACCAATGGTGGGGCACTATCCTCACAATGACACCAATGATTAGGCACTATTCCTCCCATTGATATCAATGATGGAGCACCATTCCTACCATTGATATCAGCGATGAAACACCATTCCTCCCACTGATACAAATGATGGGGCGCTATTACTTCCCCTAATACCAATGATGGCACATTGTTTACGCCTACTGATGCTATATTTTCTTCTCCCATTGGCCACAGTCCGAGCCCCCCTAAAGCTTGAAGGACAGTAAACTAGCCCTTGATTTTGAAAGTTTGGAGTCCCCTGATCTAAATTATTGTAGAGAGATGTTTTTACAGATGTTGTAATAAGAATCATATGATATACTGTTTTTAAATGGTGATACCTCATTAGTAATGTTTTCATTTTAATTTTACATGTTATCACAGATCCTATGTAAGGAATAATGCTTAGGTTGGCTGATAAGTTATGGTGAGAGGACATCGACATGTCTAAGCTCAGGTACTGGTGGTACATGCCCTGGGTCTCCTATCCAGTGCTCCAGGTCTCGAAAGACCTAAGACAGCACATCAGAGTGACTCATTCTGTGGTATACAGACAGAGCCAATGTGCAGCAATATCAAACCCAGTGCTGTCTGCATAGTTCTGGCCCAACATCACTCTGCAGAGACCTGAGAGCAGGCAGAGCTGGACCTTTGCAGGTTTCTTAGCTTAGTGCCTACTGTTTCCACTGACCACCAAAAAAAAGAAGGCAAAGATCACAGACAATCAATAATGGGTATAAACCACAAACTACATTAACTGTGAAGTGAAGCAAAAAGAAAGAGCGCACCAACCTTGCGCATTACCTCAGTAAACTATGAATGTATTGAATAAAAAATATATATACTCACAAACAAGGAAGTATAACAAGCATAAACAGATCCTCAAAGGAAATTGAAGGGTAGAGTCAGTGTGAGTCACATCATGAGGGCAGACTCTCAATGTGAGGCTGACGCATTTCGAAGGGGGACCCTTCTTCGCTCTGATGAAGAGGTTTCCCCCTTCGAAACGTGTCAGCCTCACTTTGAGAGTCTACCCTCATGATGTGACTCACACTGACTCTACCCTTCAATTTCCTTTGAGGATCTGTTTATGCTTGTTATACTTCCTTGTTTGTGAGTATATATATTTATTTAATAAATTCATAGTTTACTGAGATAATGCGCACTTCATAGCTTTGGTCGGGCTTCCCCAGCCTTGTTTTAGTGCTGCACAACCTTCCATGCATTTGTGGAACTGTTTCAAGGATTCCTTTCATCTTTCCACCCTTGTTTTGAGTCCCAGAGTGCAGTAGGTTTTGTTTCTGTTTCAAAAATTACATTACATTGTACAGTACATAGTCCTGATCACTGCACTCTAAATGTTACATGGTCTTGAATGCTGTACTACATATGCTATGTCAAGAGGGTCCGACCTTTTGACTTTTCTGGGCCACATTGGAAGAAGGGAAATTGTCTTGGACCACACATAAAATACACCAACAATAAGGATAGTTGATTAGCAGAAAAAGTCAGGCAGATCAGATGTTAACGATCACCAATATAGAGTACACTATATTGCCAAAGTATTAGGACACCTGCCTTTACATGCACATGCACTTTAATGGCATCCCAGTATTAGTCCATAGGGTTCAATATTGAGATGGCCCACCCTTTGCAGCTATAACAGCTTCAACTCTTCTGGGAAGGCTGTCCACAAGATTTAGGAATGTGTCTATGAGAATGTTTGACCATTCTTCCAGAAGTGCATTTGTGAGGTTAGGCACTGATGTCGGACAAGAAGGTCTGGCTCACAGTCTCATTCTAAAGGTGTTCTAACGGGTTGAGGTCAGGAATCTGTGCAGGTCAGTCAAGTTCCTCCACCCCAAACTCGCTCATCCATGTCTTTATGGACCTTGCTTTGTGCACTGGTGCGCAGTCATGTTGGAACAGGAAGGGGCCATCCCCAAACTGTTTCCACAAAGTTGGGAGCATGAAATTGCCCCCCCCCTCCTCCTCCAGACTTTACACTTGGCACAATGAAGTCAGGCAAGTACCATTCTCCTAGCAACTGCCAAACCCAGACACATCCATCGGATTGCCAGACAGAAAAGCATGATTTGTCACTTCAGAGAACACATCTCCAGTGCTCTAGAGTCCAGTGGTGGCATGCTTTACACCACTGCATCCGATGCTTTGCATTGCACTTGGTGATGTCAGGCTTTGATGCAGCTGCTCAGCTATGGAAACCCATTCCATGAAGCAGTCTACGCACTATTGTTATGCTAATCTGAAGGCCACACAAAGTTTGGAGATCTTTAGCTATTGACTCTGCAGACAGTTGGCGACTTCTGCACATTGTGCTCTTCAGCATGCGCTGACCCAGCTCTGTCATTGTACATGGTCTACCATTTCACAGCTGAGTTGATGTTGTTCCCAGTAGCTTCCACTTTGTTATAAAACCACTAACAGTTGACCGTGGAATATTTAGCAGCAAGGAAATTTCATGGATGGACTTATTGCAGAGGTGGCAACCTATCACGTTACCGTGCTTGAATTCACTGAGCTCCTGAGAGCGACCCATTCTTTCACAAATGTTTGCAGAAGCAGTCTGCATACCTAGGTGCTTGATTTTATACACCATGGAGGTGTTTGGAACACCTGAAGCCAATGATTTGAAGAGGTGTCACAATACTTTTGGCAATATAATGTATGTACTTTGTATTTAAGTAATAAAACTTAATTTTTTTGTAATATTTTTATTACAAGAGTAAAAGAAGGCAACACAAAACTAGTGCGATATTTTACACTGTTTTTTTATAAACTAACACATCAATATCTGGTTCAATAGATGTAGTAGAAATTCTCAAGGTGCTCATCAGATACCTGTATTTTTGTTCCAATGTTGACCTTCGTGTGCTTCATCCTTGAAAATAGTTGCACACAAATACAGGTGCTGCCGAGAACTGATGACATGAATAAGACATGATTGTGAAGAGTGGGATATTTTTATTTGGGAATATAAAACTCCTAAAGGTCCAGTAAAGAGATACTGTCAATTTTTTCTTAGCCTGCCTGTGTTTGCTAAGTGTAAACACATTTTTACAAAAAATCCCCCAAAAGATCAAAAGTTTTAAGTAAGTGCATGATTTTGTGTTGGCCGAATTCATAGCTGTCCTGGGCTGCAGGTTGGACACCCTTGTACTATATGGTTATGACTGCTGTACACTATGTTCCACAGGCAGGCATGAGGTAATAGATTGGTGATAATGATGAGAGAAGTTGCAGCGCTAGTGAGAAGAGGGGTAAAGGCACAGTGATTAAATGGGGTTGTGAGATCAGGAATTCATTAGAGCGTAGAGATGCAAGGTAGAGGGAGGGGGTGGCTTGTGCAGGTATG